>NC_140994.1:251605963-251855963 GCF_052327205.1 Somniosus microcephalus | reverse complement strand
AGCAGGCAAAACCTGTTAGTCTGCCTTTAATTCGTTAATCTGCTCCTTGCATACCTTCTTATTCGCAAGGAGAAAACACTGACAGATTTCATTAGCGATCTGCATTTCAATACTTGGAACAGTAGGAGTCACGATAATTTGGCGTTGTGCCATTAAAAAGTCAAGGTTCTTCTCTGTCTCTATTTTTACACCCTGGTTTGCAGCTATAATAAAACCCTGGGGTGTTGTCAGCAATTTTTTGACGGTATCAAGGCATGCGATCGCCTTAAAATAGAATGTAAAAAATGACTGACTTCACAGGAAGGGATTTTTTTTTCTCACCCCCCCACCCCCCCAATCTGTAGCATGTGGGCAGGCCTCATCAATTGCTGATGTGATTCCAGGAATGTAACCGGTAATTTAGGAACTGTAAACAAGACAGGAAGAACTGGTGCCTCACAATAAACACAACATTTCACAGACAGATGCTCGGGAGAATATTCAATAGCAGTAGCAAGTCACGTAATACCACACCTGCAGCGCCCACACATTTAAACCAAACAAAAGTTCTCGCACCGAGTTTGACAGCCTTGGATTGGGGAGTAAGGGGCTGGAGGCTGAATCCATGCCTGTGTTATTACCGTCAGCTGTGGCTCAGTCGGGAGCACTCCCACCTCTGGTCGTGGCGTTCAAGTCCCACTCCAGAGATTATTAGACTGAAGCATATAAACCAGGCTGACGCTTCTGTGCAATACTGAGGGAGCGCTGCGCTGTCGGGGGTGCCGTCTTTCGGATGAGAGGTCAAATTGAGGCCCTGTCTGCCCTCTCTGGTGGATATCAAAGATCCCTTGGCAATATTTCGAAGAAGCAGGGGAATTATCCAAAGTGGCCGGGGCCAATATTTATCTTTTAATTAACATCTCTAAAAAAACAGATGATCTGGTTGATGTAATAAAACTCACTACGCACTTGGTTCGAGTATAAAGCAAGGCTTTAATCAACTTGTTTCAGAACATGGAGGTCTAGTTGTACTTCACTAGTTCCTTGTCTTACAAAATGTCCCTGGAAAGCTGGGGCCAGGCCCGCGTATTTATACTCCTTGGACGGCGCCACCAGCTGGCCGTCCAGCGTTATTTCAGGAGTAGTTTCTTGATGATGAGATTTATAACACTGGTCATTATCACACTGTCGTTTGTGGGAGCTTGCCGTGCAATAAATTCGCTGCCGCCTTTCCTACATTACAACAGTGACTGCACTTCAATAGTACTTCATTCGCCGTAAAGCGCTTTGGGACATCCTGAGGTCGTGAAAGGCGCGATTCTTACAGGTCAGAGTAGGACAGGATCAGGCTCAGTTCAGATACCTGCAGAGGCTCAGCAGCTGGCCAACAGCCACGGCCACTTGGGTAAGGTACAGTAGGGCAGCTGTTGCCCAAGGAATCATGAGAACGACAGCACAGCCAGCAGTGAGCCATGCTTGAAGGGGGCATGGGGGTCAGAGACAAGGTCAGCGCTGGGCCATGCGGTCATCTGCAAGGTCCCGCGCTGACCGCTCACCGGCTTTTCCGCTGCAGATGGCGCGAGTGCACAAAAATTTGAATTTAGGGGGGAGGGAGGCTGCGCAGCTTGGGGGGGGTGGTCAAGAGGTCAAACTTAGCTCTCTGACCTGCATTGCGTTGGAGGGAGTGTTAAATTTACCTGCAAAGCCCAGCGCACTTCAATCAGCATCTTCAGGAGACGGGGGCGGGGTGGGGAGGCAGGAGGTTCCAACAACGCTCCCCCTAATTTTATTTTTTGGGTGGCGCTACCCCGTTAACGGGACGAGCGGCCTGTTCAAAGTTCCACGCCTGCTCGATTTCTTTCACTGTGCGATAGCAAAATACTGCGGATGTTGGAAATCCAAAATAACAACAGAAAATGCTGGAAAAACTCAGCAGGTCAGGCAACATCCGTGGACAGAAATTTGAGTTGACGTTTCGGGTCGAACCCTTCTTCAAAACTGGAAATGAAAGGTAGATCGGAGGCAGGGCTGCGATCGGACAAAAGAATAAAAGAAGCAAAAGAAGTAAAAAAGAGACAATAAAAGGTATTAGAAGCTAGACGAGATGGTAATAGGCTGAGATTAGGTGTAAAGTGCACTGGCAGGGCAAGAGATAGCTGCCAGGTGTGAGAGAGAAACAAAAGGAAAGGGGGGCGGTGAAAGAGTTGAAAAATTACAAGAAAAAATGAAATAGGGGCCGAGGTTATGATCTGAAATTGTTGAACTCGATATTGAGTCCGGAAGGCTGCAGAGTGCCCTGTGAAGCCGGCAAGCGGCCAGCGCGGGACCTCAGGAGCATCGTGTGGTCGCGCCGCTGCGCAGTTCAACGGGAATGCCGGTTACCAACCTTCCAGGATTTTCCTGGGAGCCGCCGCGGAATTACAGATTAATCTCCCGCGCACTGCTCCAGCAAAACCAGGAAACGAATGCGGGTGGGTCTTTTCAAAAAAAAATGTTTTTTTTTTCTTCTTTGCACACTTTTCATTCTCGATCGATTAAAAAATATCGGAGAGCGGGAGAAAAGGATGTCTGACCAGGCGGAGCGGTTGGAAGCGGGTGGTCATGTGCTGAATCCTCCAGGAATAGATCCAACTAAAACATCCCCAGGAGAGGAAGGGACAATATTGGAGAGGGAATAGAATGGAGGGCGGGTGCGGGGGGAGATGGCAGGCCAGGATCAAGATCAAAATAAACTGAAACCAGTCTCCTCAACTACGCAAGTCAGAGGTCAAACTGTGCAATAAGCAATTAGATTAAAATTTACACGGTGCTGCGCTAACACACAGCTCTTTAATTAAATTACAGGAGAACCCCTGTGGAGATGCCTGTGTCTGCTTTCTGCGTTCCTGACAGCACGCAGCGTGAGCATCCTGAGCCTGTTCCAGCAGCAACCCCCAAATATTACTTTTTAATCAGATGGCATTAGCTGGGACTCGACTCACTGAAACAGAGCTGGAGTGCTAATCCCATAAGCTTCTCTCTCTCTCTCTCTCAGTGCGGCTGATCCCGCTCTCCTCCTCCTCCCGGCTCCCGACTACCCCTCTACCTGCAACCACTCGCTTCCTAGCCGGCAGCAAGCTAATCCGAGAGAAAGGGGGGGGCCCCCCCCACAAAGAGCGGCCAAGTCCAGTCGATCAAAGAGGTGTCAGTCCCTGTGCCGGCGTGAAATCCTCACGCAGGCTGCCGCACGGAGATCACTTGAACAAAAAAAAGCAATCGGAAAGCTGCCCATTCAGCCGGCTTAAGCCCAGTTTGAAATCTAACTAATGTGCATGTTGCTCTGTATACCAAATACCAGGCTATAATCTTCTTCAAGTGATTTTTATTTTTAAATCACTTTCGGGGGCAAGAGTACTTTGCTTAAGTCTGAAACCTTCACAAGATTACCATTTTCCATCTTCTTAGTACACTGCAAACAGAAACATATTTTGCTTGAGGTACAGTTATGTTCATTTCATGTCCGTCGACATTTGCCAAGTTATAGAGCACAGACGGGTGAGTTTCATAGAATTATATAGTATTTCTTCTTCTTCTTCTTAGGCAGTCCCTCGGAACCGAGGATGACTTGCTTCCACATTAAAAATGAGATCTCAGGTGACTGATGAATCCAATGCGGGACCTACAGTCTCAGTCACAGGTGGGGCAGACGGTGGTTGAAGGGGCGGGTGGGTGGGGTGCTTGGGTTGACGTGCGCTCCTTGCGCTTGGTTTCCGCTTGCTCCCGGCGAAGAGACTCGAGGTGTTCGGCGCCTTCCCGGATGCTTCTCCTCCACCTTGTGTGGTCTTGGGCCAGGGATTCCCAGGTGTCGGTGGGGATGTTGCACTTTTTCAAGGAGGCTTTGAGGGTGTCCTTGAAGCGTTTCCTCTGCCCACCTGGGGCTCTCTTGCCGTATCGGAGCTCCGATTAGAGCGCTTGTTTTGGGAGCCTCGTAACGGGCATGCGGACAATGTGACCCGTCCATCGGAGCTGATCTAGCGTGGTCAAAGCCTCAATGCTGGGGATGTTGGATGAGCGAGAACACTGACGTTGGTGCGCCTATCCTGCCAATGGATTTGCAGGATCTTGCGGAGGCAGTATTTACAGCACAGAAACAGGCCATTCGGCCCAACTGGTCTGTGCCGGTGCTTGTGCTCCACTTGAGCCTCCTCCCAACTCTACTTCATCTCAACCTATCAGCATAATCCTTCGATTCCTTTCTCCCTCATGTACTTATCTAGCTTCCCCTTAAATGTCTCTCTGCTATTCGCCTCAACTTCTCCCTATGGCAGCGAGTTCCACATCCTCACCACTCTCTGGGTCAAGCAGTTTCTCCTGAATTCCTTATTGGATTTATAATGACCCAGTGTGGAGCTGTGCTATACAATCCACAGGTCCGGGGTTTGATCTCTGGTTTGTACTGAGCGAGCAGATAATAGCTCGGGCTGCTGGAATGGTGTTACATTGCACTGTGTGCCCCAGTGTTGGTGAGGGGGAATAGAACTGTGCCCTCTACAATTGTTAATAGGAATAGGCTATTGCAGCCAGGAAGGGTGGGTGCAGTCAAGACATCCAGTGACTGTTGCTTGGCATGTGGGCATCAATGAGGGCAATAATTGAGCTGCAATGGCCCCACGGCCAAAGATGCCTATGAGCATCCACCTGGGCATGGGTCAGTGGCAGCAGGCTCTGTTTCAGAAAGGCGTGGGTTCAAGACCTACTCCAGAGACCCGAGTACAAAATCAAGGCTGACACGCCAGTGCAGTACTGAGGGAGTGCTGCACTGTCGAAGGTGCCGTCTTTTGGATGGGACGTTAAACTGTCCCGTCTGCCCCCTCAGGTGGATGTAGAAGATCTCATGGCACTATTTTGAAGAAGACCAGGGGAGTTCTCCTCGGTGTCCTGGCCAATATTTATCACCTATCCAACATCATTAAAACCAGATTATCTGGTCATTATCACATTGCTGTTTGTGGGAGCTTGCTGTGCGCAAATTGGCTGCCGCGTTTCCTACATTACAACAGTGACTACACTTCAAAAAGTGCTTCAGTGGCTGTAAAGCGCTTTGGGACGTCCTGAGTTTGGGAAAGGCGCTATGTAAATGTAAGTCTTTCTTTCTATTAGATCCCACCCAGCATCCATGGAATTGTTGTCCAACCTGTGTCAGTGCCTTCAGGAGAAAAGGTGAGAGCGAGGGGGTTGGGAGGAGATGAGAGTGAGGGGGTGAAAGAGGAGGTGAGCGTGAGGGGGTGAGAGGAGATGAGAGTGAGGGGGTGAAAGAGGAGGTGACAGTGAGGGGTGGGAAAGGAGGTGAGAGTGAGGGGAGTGGGAGAGGAGGTGAGAGTGAGGGGTGGGAGAGGAGGTGAGAGTGAGGGGTGGGAGAGGAGGTGAGAGTGAGGGGTGGAAGAGGAGGTGAGAGTGAGGGGTGGGAGAGGAGGTGAGAGTGAGGGGTGGGAGAGGAGGTGAGAGTGTGGGGGAGAGAGGAGGTGAGGGGGTGAGAGAGGAGGTGAGAGTGAGGGGTGGGAGAGGAGGTGAGAGTGAGGGGGTGGGAGAGGAGGTGAGAGTGAGGGGTGGGAGAGGAGGTGAGAGTGAGGGGGTGGGAGAGGAGGTGAGAGTGAGGGGGTGGGAGAGGAGGTGAGAGTGAAGGGGGTTGGGAGAGAACATTAGAGTAAGGTGGGTAGGAGAGGAGGTGAGAGGGGGTGGGAGAGGAGGTGAGAGTGAGGGGATGGGGAGGTGAGAGTGGGGGGGGGGGAAGGGTGGCAGTAAATGGGAAGGATACAATGCCATGAGTGATTGATTTTCTGAGTAAGCACTGCTGACAGGCAACCTGATCATCCAGCCTCGCAGGTGGGCATGCTGCCCATGACTTCCCGATAGGCACAGAGAACTGGCAAGGTTCCCCATTGGCAGTGTAAATAAACAGAGGCCTTCTATTTCAGTTGAATTGCTGAAGCTCAAAGCTTCACAATACGAATTCATAAGATAACGTGACAGCTGTTTGTGGGAGCTTGCTGTGTGCAAATTGGCTGCCGGGCTTCCCACGTTACAACAGTGTCTACACTTCAAAAAGTACCTCATTGGTAGCTATAGCGAGGATAAGCTGTCAAATATTTAAGAAGCCACTTAAACCAGGGCGTGGAAATACATAAACCAGCCCTGGATAAGAGAGAGGTGTGCTTCCCCCACACCCCCACCTCTCCACGCAATTCTTAGCAGCCTTTTATAGGGATAGGCTAATGCAGCCAGGAAGTGTGGTTGAGGCCAAGACATTGGACACATTTAAGGAAGAGCAGGATGCTGTAAAAGGAAGGGAAGTAGGGTTGTTATTCTGGAAGGATGAGATCAAACGGGCCAAGCCTTTTTTATGCTCTCTTGAAATATGAAAGTCTGAAACTGTAGACGGTGTATCAAAGTGGACTGGCATTTCTCCCTCCATGATGTACTCTCATGCTACATGTACTTGAGCCTCCTACTAAAAAGAAAGCAGGTGGAGGCTTTCAAGTGGGATGAGAATTCAGATATTTTTGCCCGAGGCCAACATCTCAGCAATCAATTTGAGACATCCGTTTGCAATTGAAGCTTCAACAACATGTAGCCATTTTGTATGAGGCACTTAAACAAGTCCAAATATGTCAAGCTTGGCACACAGCAAATCAAAAGGAAACTCAGTCAAACCGTTGCAACATTCTGAGACCGTGTCTTTCCCCACAGAGCTCAATCAATTCCCCACTGCCGGTCAACCGCGTTAGAAGTAGCGCCAGCGGCCAAGTGCAGAAGTATCTCCTACAGTTTCTGGAGAGGCCATGTTGAAAGCAATTGTACAAAACCTGGCCGGTGGACAGATGACACTGTCCATTGTGAAGACTCAACAAGCACTTGGGTTATCACCATTCGTTCCACCCCCTGTCCGGGCTGCCCCATCGTTTTTCAAATGAAGGGTGAAAGTGGGCGGTGGCGGGGGGCGGTGGGGGTTGAAATTCAGCTGGGGCCAACAGCTCAAGAATGATCAATAGCAAATCAGCGACCCGTTTTACACTGCTCGACTTTCTCTTCCGCTGAGCGTAAAATGGGCGGACAATTCCATTTCGAGCGACTGCCCGAGATGGACTTCACCCCCCTAGTGTCTCTGGGCATGATGATACCCATCGCCCAGAGGCTGCTGGATTTCCTGGCTCTTCTCGAATTCAATCTTCTCCCAAACTTGCGCTACAGTTTTAAATGCTATAGGTCAAGACTGATAGTAATCACGACATGGAAACGCTCTTCCCTCATTCAAGCATTCGCTCCTCATTTCAGGAGATCCTTTCAAAGAGTGCATTGCAGTCATCCATTTACACATGGTCTCATTGCCAAGAGCAGCTGGTTAGTTCATTCCAAAGTAAAGCAAACGACCAAAATCAAAGATCAACGCGATGTGGCCTCGAGTGCGTAAACACACCACCCTGTATGGTGCTGAGCCAGACAGATGGGAACGGTCACAGGTTTGGTCCCCGGGATGGATTGGACATAGATTACATCTCAGAAAAAACATGTCACTGCACCAATATAGACCAAGACTGGTCACCAGTGAACTGATCGCAATTAGGGGCAGTGCCAAGACTGCAGTCTGTCTCGACAGCCCTGGGTTAGCGATGGGGGAAGCTCACCAGGATTCCTGCCATTGAGCGAGACTAATATTGGAAAAGTTAGGCAGGATTGGGCTTGGGTACAATGGACCTGAAGCCAAAGAGTTTCCTGACACTCACTGACAAAACACATGCATGCATAATGGACACTTTAGCGAGGTTAGCAGTGGGTGGCACGCCTCAATGCCCCCAAGGCATAAGGAAAAGTGCGGGCGGGTGGGGGGGGGGGGGCGGGAGGAAGGAAAGGGAATTTAAAAAGTGGTCCTGTCAAATGAGGGAATTACTTCATCAAAAAACGAGGAAGGGACTTGATTATTACACCACCAAAAGCTGATGGACACCCCAACCAGACAAAATAACAATTCCCAGTCCCCACGCCTCTACCTCCTGAAGTTGCTGATTCGTGATGGTCTATAGTTCCTTGCATAGCATCAAGCCAACTCGGTCATCAGGAGACTGAATAATTCATAGTTGCAACAGGCGAACGGGCTTCCCCCAAAGGAAGAATGCGTGGACCTAACCCCTGGAGGTGCCATGAACTGGATTAGGTTCTGCTCCGCCCACCAGGAAGGGTAGACAACGGGGAAAGCTCCTTCCCAACTCAAGAACAAAAAAAAAGCCATCGCAACCTGAAGGTAAAGTCCAGCGGGCGAAATGGCTCTGTTACAGTGCCGGTTTCCAATAGGTGGGACTATTTTGGCTGGAGGCCCTACAGAATGAACTAGACCAACTGCATTTTAATACTGATCTCGAGCTTATTCATTTTTGTCTGTTGCCCAGTTCTTACTGTGTTAAAGTGCCACTCGTGTAACCATCTCCCGATACCCAGATGTCGGTTCAGAAGGCTTTGCTGGCGGTAACTGCATACGTAGAAAAAAATTAAAAGGAGAGAGAAAGAAGAGGGGAATAAGGTTCAAAGCTTCAGAGTTTTGTCAGACTGACTGGAAAAGCAAGCGGGGAGCGGGGGGGCGGGGACGGGTGGGGGGAAGGAAAAAAAGGAAATAAATAGCAAGCTAGCCAAAGCATCTACTATGGAATGGAGGCAAAGAGAGCAGGTTTGATCCCTGGCCTATGCTCAGCTTCGGCAGTAGTTAAGGGTCTACCATTGGCCTCAGCAGCCCAAGGCTAGTTGTTGGTGGTGGTGGTGGTGGGGGAAGCGGGGAGGCAAGTGGGGGAGGGGGTGAGGTGAGGGGAGGGCGAGGAGAGAGGAGATGGTGACAAAATAAAGTCAGGGATTTCAATACTGAGCACCATCCAACCAATGTGCTGGAAGGTCCATGTGTGGGGTCATTAAGTGAGATGGGGATTGGGTTTGGCTGTGACGCGCCCTCTCCACCCCCCCCGCCAACCCACCCCATTACGGAATAGCCTGCCGACCCTTACTGTCTGGGCTCATGTAGGAAGAATGGTACTTGGGCACTTAGTGACACCGCACCTTGAGTATTGTGTGCAGTTTTGGTCGCCTTATCTGAGGAAGGACGTTCTTGCCATGGAAGGAGTGCAGCGAAGATTCACCAGGCTGATACCTGGGATGGCAGGAATGACATATGAGGAGAGATTGTGTCGATTGGGCTTATACTCACTGGAGTTTAGAAGATTGAGAGGGGATCTCATCGAAACCTATAAAATTCTGTCAGGCCTGGACAGACTAGATGCAGGAAGGATGTTCCCGATGGCGGGGGAGTCCAGAACTAGGGGTCATAGTCTAAGGATAAGGGGTAAGCCATTTAGGACTGAGATGAGGAGTAATTTCTTCACCCAGAGAGTGGTGAACCTGTGGAATTCTCTGCCACAGAAGGCAGTAGAGGCCAGTTCATTAAATATATTCAAGAAGGAGTTGGATATATTTCTTAAGGCTAAAGGGATCAAGGGGTATGGGGAGAAAGCAGGGACGTTGTACTGAATTTGGATGATCAGCCATGATCTCATTGAATGGCGGAGCAGGCTCGAGGGGCTGAATGGCCTACTCCTGCTCCTATCTTCTATGTTTCTATGTAAGACCACACCCCGGCAAGAGTCCGTGGCTTCAGGAGAGGAGAAACAAAAGGGGGAGAAAAACACACGGTAATTTTTTTTTTGAAATGTATTTCTGTGGACAACAGATGTATCATTCGGCATGAATCTGTATGACTTGTATGAAATCGAATAATAATTTGTTTAATGCCTAAAGCCCTCTGCTATAGCCCCTTTTTTAACCTTTTGCTTCCTAGATCTATTCCATCGGAATGGTAATAACTCTCCTCCGCATCCCATTACCTATCAAAGTACATAGGCCTGGTTACTTAGGTCACATAAGCTGCTTTCACACTGCTGAAGCATTAGTTTGGATTTCGAGGGATTGTGAGCCAGTTCCCAACATGTACACTAATAACTGCGGGTCCCTTACCCCTTACTCTGCTGGCACACTCGTAAGGCCCTAGTGTATCGTAAGTCGAAGACTATCCCGGGTCCAAAGCGCTTTACAACCAATGAAGTACCTTCTGAAGTGTAGTCACTGCTGTAATGTAGGGAAACGCGGCAGCCAATTTGCGCACAGCAAGGTCCCACAAACAGCAATGTGACAATGACCAGGTAATCATTTTCTTAGTGATGTTGATTGAAGGATAGCTATTGGCCCAGGGCACCAGGGAGAACTCCCCCTGCTCTCCTTCGAAGTAGTGCCATGGGATCTTTTACATCCACCTGAGAGAGCAGACAGGAGCCTCGGTTTAACGTCCCATCTGAAAGACGGCACCTCCGACAGTGCAGCGCTCCTGCCCGTGCTGTACTGGGAGCGTCAGCTTACATTACGTGCTCGAGGCTCTGGAGTGAAGCTTGGCACCCCCCCCCCACCGCCTCGACCTTCTGATCCAGAGGCGAGAGGTGTTACCCACTGACCCAAGGCTGACACCAGTTGGTTGGCAAGTTGGTTTGGGACTTCTGGCCGAAGGAACGGAAAGATCAGCAAGGGCTCCCATTCCCTGGTCACCATCCATTGACACCTGCTGGAATGTACGTGGTTGTCGGGGGTCGGGGGAGGTGGGGGGATGGGGAGAGAACAGGATTGGACTGGGCTCTGTCATCACTCATTGGTTGAATATGCTGAGCGCGCTGAAGCCCTGAAGGGTCAGGAACTTGGTTGAAGGGGGGTAGGTGCCTGAAGAGCCATTCCTCGCTAGGAATCACTGCTTTCAGGAACGGGAAACAAAAAGTGCGTGGGTGGGGGGAGAAAAAAACATAACAATCTGCTAAGTCTCAGCATAAATTCCTCTTTGGTTTCTCGGTCTCTCCAAAATGGATTAATCTCCTGTACAATGGTATTGATCTAATATTATTAAAGCACTTCCTCCTCAACATTACGTGCCAACATCTTTGCATTAAATTTATGAAAGGAACAGATCACAGGGCACGCTCACAACCCATAATCCTAGTACAGGCCTCTCCATTATTTCTTCTGACTTTGCTTCTGAACGTTTTTCAAATCACATTTTTACATTTTTTAACGGCCCATATCTTTCACTTACAATGCCGCAGAGCCAGGCTCTCTCTCTCTCTCTCTCTCTCTCTCTCTCTCTCTCTCTCTCTCTCTCTCTCTCTCTCTCTCTCTCTCTCGAGGCAGCGACCTGAGAGCTTATCGCGAGGTGCACCTGGATCAGGGACATGCTGAAGTTCCTCAACTGAAGGCTGCAATTCACATGCTTGCTCTTGTGTTACTGACTGCACAGGAGGCCCAGGCTGGCCCTTTTCTCGTTTTAATTTACCTTGAACGTCCTGTGTCAAGATCTCTGCGCACCCCCAATTCTGGCCTCTTCCGCATCCCCAATTTTCATCACCCACTACTGGCGGCCGTGCCTTCAGCTGCCTGGGCCTTGAGCTCTGGATGTTCCTCCCATAACGTCTCCACCTCTCTATACCTCTCTCTCCTCTTTTAAGATGTTCCTTAAAACCAGACAGTGCACTGAATTTGGATGATCAGCCATGATCTCGTTAAATGGCGGAACAGGCTCGAGGGGCCGAATGGCCCACTCCTGCTCCTATCTTCTATGTTTCTATTTATTTCTCTTTTGTTCTCTCATCCCCATTTCCCAGCCCCCAAACTGGCCTTTTAATCTGTTTCATTTCCTGTGCTTTTTCAGTCCTGACGAAGGGTTTCGACCCGAAGCGTTGACTCTGTTTCTCTCTCCGCAGATGTTGCCTGGCCTGCTGAGTTTTCCCAGCATTTTCTGTTGTTGTTTCTATGTTTCTAAGTTTCTATGTTTCTATGTTAACTCTTTGACCAAGCTTTTGCTTACCTGTCCTAATATCTCCTTTTGTGGCTTGGTGTCCAACTTTGTTTGATAATCGCTCCTGTGAAGAGCCGTGGGGCGTTTTACTACCTTAAAGGCGCTGTATAAATACAACTAGTTGTAGTTGTTGTTGAAGCCAAGCAAACTACCCAACGCAAACACAGGAATACCCATTACCTGATGCAATACTGAGCCATGTGGACTGGATAGGCCCTGACGTAATAACACTCACTACACACTTGGTTTGAGTATAAAGCAAGGCTTTAATCAACTTGTTTCAGAACATGGAAGTCTAGTTGTACCTCACTAGTTCCTGTCTTACAAAATGTCCCTGGCAAGCTGGGCCCACGCCCGAGTATTTATACTCCTTGGACAGCGCCACCAGCTGGCCATCCAGCGTTATTTCATGAGTAGTTTCTTTATGAATGATGAGATTTATAACAGGCCCCAAGTACAATCCTGCGTTGAGTTAGCTGATCAAGAAATAGTGGGGGCAGCTACATCTTCACTCGGCAAACCTGGAATAGGGAAAGTCAAATCAGCCGAGGCTCCTGCTACTGGTCTCTAACCATCGAGTCCTGCTAGATAACGAGGGAGAACAGAATGAATCTCACCCGTAATGCTCCCCATGGTTAAATAGCCTGGTAACATTCACTCTCTGGCCTCTGACATGCAGAATGATAGCTTAACAATGGTACCAGAAGTGCTGGGGCCTAGGGGATTACATCATCAGATATTGGAGCCTGTGGGACAGTACCATCAGCTACTGGGACCTGTGGGACTGTACTATCAGATACTGGAGCCTGTGGGATTCTACCATCAGATACCAGAGCCTGTGGGATTGTACCATCAGCTACTGGGGCCTGTGGGACTGTACCATCAGCTACTGGGGCCTGTGGGACTGTACTATCAGCTACTGGGGTCTGGGGACTGTACCATCAGCTACTGGGGCCTGTGGGACTGTACCATCAGCTACTGGGGCCTGTGGGACTGTACTATCAGCTACTGGGATCTGTGGGACTGTACCATCAGATACCGGAGCCTGTGGGATTGTACCATCAGCTACTGGGGCCTGTGGGTCTGTACATAGAAACATAGAAGATAGGAGCAGGAGTAGGCCATTCGGCCCTTCGAGCCTGCTCCGCCATTCAATGAGATCATGGTTGATCATCCAAATTCAGTACCCTGTCCCTGCCTTCTCCCCATATCTCTTGATCCTTTTAGCCTTAAGAAATATATCCAACTCTCTTTTGAATATATTTAATGAACTGGCCTCCACCGCCCTCTGTGGCAGAGAATTCCACAGGTTCACCACTCTCTGGGTGAAGAAATTCCTCCTCATTTCAGTCCTAAATGGCTTACCCCTTATCCTTAGACTATGACCCCTGGTTCTGGACTCCCCAGCCATCATAAACATCCTTCCTGCATCTAGTCTGTCCAGGCCTGACAGAATTTTATAGGTTTCGATGAGATCCCCTCTCAATCTTCTAAACTCCAGTGAGTATAAGCCCAATCGACACAATCTCTCCTCATACGTCATTCCTGCCATCCCAGGTATCAGCCTGGTGAATCTTCGCTGCACTCCTTCTATGGCAAGAACGTCCTTCCTCAGGTAAGGCGACCAAAACTGCACACAGTACTCAAGGTGCGGTCTCACCAAGGCCCTGTACAACTGTAACAAGACATCCTTCTTCCTGTACTCGAACCCTCTTGCTACGAAGGCCAACATACCATTTGCCTTCTTAAACGCCTGCTGCACCTGCATGCTTACCTTCAGCGACTGGTGCACAATAACACCCAGGTCTCTCTGCACTTCCCCTTCTCCCAATCTATTGCCATTCAAATAATAATCTGCCTTCCTGTTTTTGCCACCAAAGTGGATAACCTCACATTTATCCACATTATAGTGCATTTGCCATGTTTCTGCCCAATCACCCAACCTGTCCAAATCGTACTGGAGTTTCACGACATCCTCCTCACAGCTTACCCTCCCACCCAGCTTTGTGTCGTCTGCAAATTTGGCGATATTACATCCAATTCCCTCGTCCAGATCATTAATATATATTGTGAACAGCTGGGGTCCTAGGACCGATCCTTGCTGTACCCCACTAGTCACTGCCTGCCACTCGGAAAACGACCCGTTTATTCCAACTCTTTGCTTTCTGTCCGCCAACCAGTTCTCTATCCAAGTCAATACCTTGCCCCCAATCCCATGTGCCTTAATTTTGCACGCTAATCTCTTATGTGGGACCTTATCGAAAGCCTTCTGAAAGTCCAAATACACCACATCCACTGGTTCTCCCTTATCTATTTTACCAGTTACATCCTCAAAAAATTCCAGTAGATTAGTCAAGCATGATTTACCTTTTGTAAATCCATGTTGACTTTGTCCGATCCTGTCACTGCTTACCAAGTGCTCTGCTATTACATCTTTTATAATAGATTCTAGCATTTTCCCCACTACTGATGTCAGGCTTACCGGTCTATAATTCCCTGCTTTTTCTCTATCACCTTTTTTGAATAGTGGGGTAACATTAGCTACCCTCCAATCCATGGGTACTGTTCCAGAGTCTATCGAGTTCTGGAAGATGACCAGCAATGCATCTACTATTTCTAGGGCCACTTCCTTAAGTACCCTGGGATGTAGATTATCAGGCCCTGGGGATTTATTGGCCTTCAGTCCCATCAATTTTCCTAACACCATTTCCCTACAAATACTGATTTCTTTCAGTTCCACCCTTTCATCAGACCCTATGTTCACCGGCATCTCTGGGAGGTTATTTGTGTCCTCCTTTGTGAAGACAGAACCAAAGTATGAATTTAGAGCCTGTGGGATTGTACCATCAGATACCAGAGCCTGTGGGGTTGTACCATCAGATACCGGGGCCTGTGGGACTGTAGAATCAGCTACTGGAGTCTGTGGGACTGTACCAACAGATACCAGGGCCTGTGGGGCTGTACCATCAGATACCGGGGCCTGTGGTACTGTACCATCAGCTACTGGGGTCTGTGGGACTGTACCAACAGATACCAGGGCCTGTGGGACTGTACCATCAGATACCGGAGCCTGTGGGACTGTACCATCAGATACCAGAGCCTGTGGGACTGTACCATCAGCTACTGGGGCCCGTGGGATTGTACCTCAGCAAGAATTAAGCTGGGGAAAATACTGGATGATGGAAGCACTAGCTGAGTGGACGTGGTCTAAAATGATAAAATACCAGCTAAATCATGGTGATTTTATTGATTCCAGCTGGACTAAGATGGATGGATGGAAGATGTCAGGTGTCTGGCACATGCCCAGTACCCAAACCTACAGAGGCCATTTTGCATGCGCAATACTTTGCATAAGCAGGGACCTTGAATAAAGCTCTCAAACACAATTTCCCACTATCGATCATTCACGCAATTTAATTTATTTCTCAATATAATTGAGATGGAGTGACCATGCTCCGGCTGCTGCTGTGTTCTGACTGAGATAAGTTACCGTGCGACAGACCAGGGGTTCAGAGTTCAGGCCTGATCTGTACAGCTTCACTTCACACAGGGTGGCGCATTTACAATCTATTTTATCCGGGGAGGCAAAAACTATAGGCAAGGGAACAGCGATGGCGCGGGTTGCGGGGGTGGGTGGGTGTAAGTTAACTGCGAGAACAAAGCTATTGAATTCGCTGGGCCCTGTTTGAACAGAATCGATTGATTTGTGGTGAATTAACTTAGACGTCCATCTGAATTCATAAAATATCAAACCTAATCTCAGACAGCATGCTGATAAAAAAACCAAGTGTCTCCAGTTCGTGGATCTGCTCCCATTTTATGTCTGACACCAGCACAAGCTGATTGGTGGCTCTAAGCGATAGGTTAAAGGGCAGTGGGGGTGGGGTATAGGGAATAGCTAAGTCAGTGATCTGGGGTCGAGGTTCATCTTTATCATGATGAACTTTAAGCATTGCCTAAGAAGGGCGCACAGAGGAAAATCTGCCAGGGAGGATCGCGAGCCCGTTTCTCAACCTGCCCCAAGTTTTTCTTTAAACGGAAGGTAAAATCTGGCGGGGGTCTGTTATTGGGCTTGCGCTCCTCCAGATATCCAGCTCGGCCCAGATCCGTGATGCTTAACGTCCGGGGCATAAGTTAACGGAATTCAACAATCTGGCCCATCCCCACGGAGGCTCAGTGGGCAGCACTCTTGCCTCTGAGTCAGATGTTTGTGGGTGCGAGACTCGAACACATTTCCCAGGCTGATGCTCCCTGTGCAGTGCTGCACTGTCGGAGGTCCCGTCTTTCGGATGAGACGTTAAACCAAGGTGCCCTCTCAGGTGGACGTGAAACGTCCCACGGCCACTATTCAAAGAAGAGCAGGGGAGTTCGCCCCGGTGTCCTGGCCAATATTTATCCTTCAAACGGTATCACAAAAAAATACATTGTCTCGTCATTTTCTCATTATTGTTTGTGGGAGCTTGCTGTGCGCAAATTGGCTGCTGCGTTTTCTTACATTACAACAGTGACTACACTTCAAAAAGTACTTCATTGGCTGTACAGCGCGTTGGGATGTCCTGAGTTTGTGAAAGGCTTGGGCTGATAAGTGGCAGGTAACATTCGCGCCACAGAAGTGCCAGGCAATGACTATCTCCAACAAGCGAGAGTCTAACCACCTCCCCTTGATATTCAACGGCATTACCATCACCAAATCCCCCACTATCAACATCCTGGGGGGGGTCATCATTAGCCAGAAACTTAACTGGACCAGCCACATATATACTGTGGCAACAAGAGCAGGTCAGAGGCTAGGTATTCTGCGGCGAGTGTCTCACCTCCTGACTCCCCAAAGCCTTTCCACCATCTACAAGGCACAAGTAAGGAGAGTGGTGGAATACTCTCCACTTGCCTGGATGAGTGCAGTTCCAACAACACTCAAGAAGCTCGACACCATCCAGGACAAAGCAGCCTGCTTGATTGGCACCCCATCCACCACCTTAAACATTCACTCCCTCCACCACCGGCGTACCGTGGCTGCAGTGTGTACCATCTACATGATGCACTGCAGCAACTCGCCAAGGCTTCTTCGGCAGCACTTCCCAAACCCGCGACCTCTTCCACCTAGAGGGACAAGGGCAGCAGACGCATGGGAACACCACCACCTCCAAGTTCTCCTCCAAGTCACACACCATCCTGATGTAGAAGTATATCGCCGACCCTTCATCGTTGCGGGGTCAAAATCCTGGAACTCCCTCCCTAACAGCACTGTGGGAGTACCTTCACCACACAGCCTGCCGTGGTTCAAAAAGGCAGCTCACCACCACCTTCTCAAGGGCAACTAGGGATGGGCAATAAATGCTGGCATTGCCAGTGATGCCCTGATCCCATAAACAAATAAAAAAAAATATATAAATCCAAGTCTTTCTTTCAAATCCTGTGATCTCATCCCAAAACACCTCAGTGATCTCTGCACACACACCTCCCCTGACACTAGCCCTACACACACACCTCCCCTGACACTAGCCCTACACACACCACCTCGCCCGTCACTGGCCCTACACACACACCTCCCCCGACACTGGCCCTACACACACACCTCCCCCGACACTGGCCCTACACACACACCTCCCCCGACACTGGCCCTACACACACACCTCCCCTGACACTGGCCCTACACACACACCTCCCCTGACACTGGCCCTACACACACACCTCCCCCGACACTGGCCCTACACACACACCTCCCCTGACACTGGCCCTACACACACACCTCCCCTGACACTGGCCCTACACACACACCTCCCCTGACACTGGCCTGCACACACACACCTCCCCCGACACTGGCCTGCACACACACCTCCCCCGACACTGGCCCTACACACACACCTCCCCTGACACTGGCCCTACACACACACCTCCCCTGACACTGGCCTGCACACACACACCTCGCCCGTCACTGGCCCTGCACACACACCTCCCCTGACACTGGCCCTACACACACACCTCCCCTGACACTAGCCCTGCACACACACCTCCCCTGACACTGGCCCTACACACACACCTCCCCTGACACTAGCCCTACACACACACCTCCCCCGTCACTGGCCCTACACACACACCTCCCCTGACACTAGCCCTACACACACACCCCGTCCCTGATGTTAGCCTACTGAGAGCACACTCTACCAAGGGCGCACTGTTCTCTAGCTACAATGATGCTCCCTCCAAGAACCCTCTCCCCCAGCAACTTCTTTTTGTTATCTCCATACCTGCCTCAACAAGCCTCAAGGACCAAGTTCTTCCACTAGCTCTCCTGAAAAAGATTAAGCAGTGCCTTTATAGTGCCATTAATAACGTTATTACCCTCCATCTCCTTTCTCAATAGGTGGTATAGCTGTTATGTTACTGGACGTGTAATTTTAGAGGCCTGGACACACCCAGTTACTTATGTTGTTTCTACAGTTTCATCTCATCTGCAAAATCAGATTCTTAAATTTGATGTTAAATTTGTCGTGTGTGTGCTATTATTTTACATATATTTATCCTGCTTCACTTTCAGCAAGGTGTTAGCCGTGGCTCAGGTGGTAGCGCTCTCACCTCTGAGTCAGAAGGCTGTGGGTTCAAATCTCACTCCGCAAAAATCTAGGCTGACACACCAGTGCAGAACTATGGGAGTGCTGCACTGTCGGAGGTGCCGTCTTTCGGATGAGACATTAAACCGAGGCCCCGTCTGCCCCTCTCAGGTGCATGTAAAAGATCCCATGGCAGGGAAGTTATCCCCTAGTGTCCTGAGGCCAATACTGATTCCCTCAATCAACATCACGAAAAACAGGCGATCTGGTCATTGTCACATTGCTGTTTGTGGGAGCTTGCTGTGCGCAAATTGGCTGCCGCGTTTCTTACATTACAACAGTGACTACACTTCAAGAAGTACTTCATTGGCTGCAAAGCACTTTGGGACACCCTGAGGTTTTGGAAGGCGCTATATAAATGCAAGTCTTCATAGAATCATGGAAAGTTACAGCGCGGAAGGAGGCCATTTTGGCCCATCATGTCCGCGCCGGACAACAAAGAGCTATCCAGCCGAATCCCACTTCCCAGCTCTTGGTCCGTAGCCCTGCAGGTTAGAGCATCCCAGGTGCACATCCAAGTACTTTTTAAATGTGGTTAGGGTTCCTGCCTCTACCACCCTTTCAGGCAGTGAGTTCCAGACCCCCCACAACTCTCCGGGTGATGAAATTTCCCCTCAAATCCCCTCTAAACCTTCCACCAATTACTTTAAATCTGTGCTCCCTGGTTATTGACCCCACTGCTAAGGGAAATGGGTCCTTTCTATCCACTTTATCTAGGCCCCTCATAATTTTATACACCTCAGCAAGGTCTTCTTTTGACTGACGAGTCTTCAAATCCCACCATGGCAGTTTGAGAAGTTGAGTTCGTTTTTTTTAAAGAAAAGCCTGTCGGGTTGTCGGAAAAACCCAACTGGCTCACTGATGTCCTTTAGGGAAGCAAGCCTGCCGTCCTTTACCCGGTCTGGGCCTACACGTGACTCCAGTCGCACACTAACGTGGTTAACTCTCAACTGTCCCAGCACGCCACTCCGTTGCAACTAGGGACTGAAAACAAATGCCGGCCTTGCCAGCGACGCCCTCATCCCGAGAATGAATATACAAAAAGCAGATGTGCCTATTTTCACTGTCACACCAAGTTTATTGTGTACGCGCGCACACACACACGCGCACACACACACACACACACACACGCACACACACGCGCACACACACACACACACACACGCACACACACGCGCACACACACACACACACACACGCGCACACGCGCACACACACACACACACACACACACACACACACACACACGCACACACACGCGCACACACACACACACACACACACACGCACACACACGATCTCTTATTGCAGAATGAAAATTAGATACACAAAGGTTTAAAAACCAACTGTAATTTGATTTAGTAGAATCAGTATAATTATCCCTCTCTGAAATTCTTGAGAAGTAACTTGTTGGGAGTAAGTCATCCCTTTCACCCAGTTCACTGCAATCATGTAAACTGCTAATCAATTCATTGACTGTCAGGCTGAATTCGTGGGACTGTAGTTTCTCCTCATTCTCTTTAGATTAAACAAGGCTCATTGTATGTCTCCTTGACAAACCCTCCGTGTTAATCAGGGCCATTTGGGTGGGAAGAAATACAGATGATCATTAGTTGTCAATTATGGGACGCACCCAAATTTAATAAGCTTATGGTTTATTTAAGCTGTGGCTCAGTGGGCAGCACCCTCGCCTCTGAGTCAGAAGGCTGTGTGTTCATAATCCCACTCCAGAGACTTGAGCACAAAAATCTAGGCTGACACTCCCAGTGCAGCACTGAGGGAGCGCTGCTCTGTCGGAGGTGCCGTCTTTCGGATGAGACGTTAAACGGAGGCCCTCGTCTGCTCTCTAAGGTGGACGTAAAAGATCCCATGGCACTAATTTGAAGAAGAGCAGGGGTGTTATCCCCAGTGCCCTGGCAAATTCCTCAATCAACATCACTAAAAAACAGATTATCTAGTCATTATCACATTGCTGTTTGTGGGAGCTAGCTGTGCGCAAATTGGCTGCTGCATTTCCTACATTGCAGGACACTGGGGAGAACTCCCCTGCTCTTCTTCGAAATAGTGCTGTTGTGTATGTAACCGTTTACCTTTAAGGGAACTATAGAATGTGACCGTTCGCCTTTAAGAGCACTACTTCAGGGTGGCACTATTTATTGGCTCATGTATACTGTAATACCGATAGTGACCACACCAGTATATAAGGGTTGTGATACGTTAACTAGGGCAGAAATCGCCCAGACCTCTGAATAGTAAAGACCTGTTTTGTTTGTACTTCTAAAGTCTCTGAAGTTATTTACTGCACAACCTACAGACTTTACAGTGGCGACGAGTCCGATCGTACCCTGCGGCAAGACTAACCAGTAGCAGAGAGCTTCAAAAAGAAAGCACGAGGCTCCGTCTACTAAAAGTATAGTACTTACTGGAAGCTGGAAGATTAACAGCAAAGCTGCGGCAGCAACAGGCACAGATTACCCTGCTACCACATCTTGAGCGAGCAAATCAGCCTAAAACAAGGCGGCCGAAGAGACTGTGAGTAGTTAAAACAAATAAATTAAAAAAAAAACGGGGTAGAAGTATTTGGAGGAGAAGGGCAAAGCATTCGGGTCCAACGGCGTCGGGTGACAGCCGGACCGCAGGCAATGTGAGAAGCCGTGCAGCAACCGCTGCCACGAAGCGCTGAGCCTGCGAGTAGGCGCGGGAGTGTCAGAGCCGAGAGCCGCGCGAGCGGGGGAGCCAGAGCCGAGCGGGAGGCGTTGCAAGCCAGCGATCGCATCTCCAGATAAGGGCCGAGAGCCGCGAGAGCGATCGGATCTACAGATAAGGGCCGGCAGCCGCTTCGCGATCCAGCGATCGCATTATAGATAAGGACCGCACTCGGGCTGACAGACGGCGTCGGGGGACCAGGTGAAGACCGCCAAGCGTGGGAAAACCGCCATTGAAGTGGGCGGGGAGAGCGAGAAGCGTGGGAAAGCCGCCATTTTTCGAGGAAAACCGCTGAAGAAGAAGGAAGAAGCGGGAAACCGCCATCTTGGAAATTATTAAGAATTTCAGAAAAGTAATAAGATTTTTCAGAAAGGCTGGTGTGTTCTCAAGAAGAGAGAAGAAAATTAATAATAAGTAAAGTAATACTTGTACTGTTCTCAAAAAGAGAAGAAGATGCCTAAGCGAGGAAATATTAATGACTTTAATGCAGAAATAGAAGACTGGGCCACGTATGTGGAACGCATAGAAATATATTGCGTAGCCAACGAAATTGAGGATGACAACAAGGCAATAACTTTGTTAAATTCGATGGGAGCAAAAACATACGGGCTTTTGAAACATCTAATAGCACCAGTTAAACCAGTGGACCAGACCTTCGAAGAGATCGTAACAGTGTTGAAGGATCACTTGAACCCCACACCGTTGATGCTGGCTGAACGATTTAAATTTTACGCCAGAACCCAGAGGCAAGATGAAAGCAATGCGGAATACTTAGTCGAACTGCGTAAGCTAGCGAAATACTGCCAGTTTGGAGGGAATTTGACAGAGGCGCTGCGGGACAAGTTCGTATGCGGCTTGGCCAAAGAAGGAACGCAGAAGCGACTTCTGGAAGAAAACGACCTCACACTGGACAGGGCTGTCCTCATAGCTTCATCGCACGAAGCCGCAGCGAAAGGAACGGCGGAAATGCAGCTAAAGGCGGCGGCACTCGGGGTGGACCAAATTACAACAAGCACTCCCAAATGCTACCGTTGTGGAAAGACAACGCACGACCAGAATCAGTGCTGGTTTAAGAACCAAGAGTGCAGGAAATGTGGCAAACTGGGTCACATCGCGAAGGTATGCAGGTCCGGAAAGAAGACCAACAAGCAAAGGAAGCCACCACCACAAGGAAAGTACAATAAGGTGCATCAGGTGGCTGAAAAGAGTTCAGACGAACAAAATTCAGACTCAGACCCAAACAGCCAGGAGCTGGATAGTCTGAGAATCCACCATGTGGGTAAAGTAACTGATCTACAGTTGATCTGGGTCACACTAAAAATAACGGGAGTCCAAGTACGAATGGAGCTGGACACGGGATCAGCTGTATCCGTCATCAACCAAAAGGACTATCACCGGCTATTCTCTCACATACCCTTAAGAAATACCAAATTCGTATTACAGACATACACGGGGCATCGTGTATACCCCCTGGGAAAAATACGAGTCAAGGTGAGAGATAGGGGTAAAGAACACCCACGAATGTATCTGTACGTACTACCTGAGGGAGGACCACCACTTCTGGGACGGGAGTGGATCAAGAAAATAGACATGGAATGGCACTACCGACAAGCAATGACGAGTGAGGACTCGGTGCAGACAAGCAGCTCAGACTCCGAGCCGGAAGACGATAAGTCCAGCTTATGTATGAAAAACAAGATTAACATGAACTCACGGACTAAGGTTGGGAAATCGATGGCGTGCATAAAGACAGAGTATTCTGAGTCTGTTCAAGCTACAGACAGATGCATTACGGAGGAACACCGGGCTAGAACTCAACGTTATGTCAAAGTACAACGACAATTAGAACAGTTGAGTGCCCGTCTCCTACAAGAGGTGGAAAAGGTGAAAAAGTTCTGGGACACCGAATGGGAGTCCCTGGAAAGACAACAGAGACAGCTCGCTCAAGCAGAGAGCGACCATAGAGCCATCGTGGCCAAGTACCAATCACATCTCCCTGAGGCTGTTCAGGAACTAGAATATACACAGAACGATCCAAAGGAAGAGGAATCTTCAGGAAGTCAGGATGGTATTCCAGTTCACCTCTACGACTTGTTGCAAGCAGAGTGTAACGAGTTGAAAGAACAGTATGAACAGGCTCGGACTACAATCCTGGAAGGGGTTAACTTGGCAACTTCCGAAAAGCTCGTGTTAGTGAAAGAACATGAACGACTAAAGGTTGACCATAAGCAAGAATTACAAAGTCTGCAGGAAATGTTTGATGAGCTTCAGGCCAAGGCTGACTCATCGTTAGGGATTCAATCCATAGGAAAAAAATTAGTGGTGGAAGACATACCAGAACAGGGAATACAGGATGTCCAAGAACTCGTTAAATTATTAAAGGAAACACAAAATAAATATGAAGCGGCAATGGCCGAGGTCCAACGACTTGAAGAACAGATGCAACTGGAAATCTTTTCAGTGGAAGAAAAGGGAACTGTAAGAAACACAGAGACCGTAAGAATGGGCCATGAACATGAGCTTAAATCGTCAGAGGAGAAGGGTTTGGAGCTCTCAAAAGTTATTGAAATAGCCGAGGTTGCAACACAGACTGAGAAGATGGCAGCAGAGCAACCCTTAGATACCAAAAGTACGCTGACTCATGTCAAGGTTGAACAACAGAACGCTGAAACAACTGCTCCGGTAGAGGGATTGAATAGTCCGATCAATCAATCTCCAAAGGAAGTTGAAGTATTAAAATCACAAATGAGGTCATTAGTAAACAACTTGCTGAAAGCCCAGAAAAAGTTAGAGGAAGCGGAACACGTGAAGAAGTCTCTTCAGGAAAGATGTCTGGATTTGGAACAAAAGCTGGCTGACGTCCAGCTGGGTAGGGAGGACATAGAAGACCCTCTCGCTGGCCTAGCTCAGGACGACTCCGAATATTACTATGTCCTGTCCTGCCCAACTTGTAACTTCGACTCCCACCATACAGAAATCATGGAGGAGCACCGAAAGTCTACGGAACATCGGGAGAAGGTGGCTCTACTACGGAAAAAGGAGGAAGAGAAGGAGGAACTGCGCATGCAGCTGGCAGCTGACAGTGGAGCCCAGAGAGTCTCCAAGAAGCAGAAAAGGAAAAGTCGAAACAGAAGATGACCCATCTGAACCATGATTACCTCTACCAGATCACACACGTGGTCCCTCCGAACGGAGCCAATTCAGTTCGGAAGTTCAAACTGTCAAACCCATGGAAGGACTATTGAATGAGTCACTCCAGCAATGTGAACCGACTACACCACAGAGACTGAATCTATGAACTGTTTTCCACAGAGACTGAATCTGTGATCTGTTTTGACATGAAGTTATATATGTTATTATGTTATGTTAAACATGAAGTTATATGACGTTGACTCCATCGAGAGTATATCTGTAAATTGTTATATGACGTTGACTCCATCGAGAGTATATCTACAACCTGTTTATATAAAATTGAAGATTGTATGTTTAACGGGATTCTGTAAGTAATAAGCTAGGAAGGGAGGAGTGTTGTGTATGTAACCGTTTACCTTTAAGGGAACTATAGAATGTGACCGTTCGCCTTTAAGAGCACTACTTCAGGGTGGCACTATTTATTGGCTCATGTATACTGTAATACCATAGTGACCACACCAGTATATAAGGGTTGTGATACGTTAACTAGGGCAGAAATTGCCCAGACCTCTGAATAGTAAAGACCTGTTTTGTTTGTACTTCTAAAGTCTCTGAAGTTATTTACTGCACAACCTACAGACTTTACAAGTGCCATGGGATCTTTTACGCCCACCTGTGAGAGCAGACGGGGCCTCGGTTTAACGTCTCATCTGAAAGACAGCACCTCCGACAGTGCAGCACCCCCTCAGCACCGCACTGGAGTGTCAGCCTAGCTTTATGTGCGCATGTCCCATGGAGTGGGACTTGAACCCACAACCTTCTGACTCAGAGGCGAGAGAGTGCTCCCAACTGAGCCACAGCTGACTTGCATTAAACAGTCTCCGGGATGGAAATTCACCTGGGCCCCTTTTTCAGTCCTAGAAGCGGGGCTGCACAGGCAGAGTGCACCCCAACTGGTAGGCCCTAAATTGGGCTGCATTAGAAATGTTTGCGGAGTGGCAGCTCGCGCACTTAATTTACTTAGGAGGCTATTGGGCCGGTTACATCGCTGGCAGCGGTCCAAAGGGAAGTCCCAGGGCTTGGGATTGGAGCTAGCAAATGGGGGGCGGGGAGGTGGTGGTGGAAGCCTGATTGCAATGATGTGCATTAAACTGGCTTTTAGCTGCCGGCAGCTGCTTAGGTCACAGCGGGTTGCTGAGCAACCCCGAGTGGAGTAGGCCCGACGCCTGGCCCCGCTCATCATTGTCCAATTTCTGCGAGGGGAACAAGCAAGTGTTCGTCCCCTCAGTTACATATGTAGAGGACCTAATGCCCGGTTTAGGTGGCCGCCAGGGATGCCTGAAAAATGGCCGAAACGAATTTTTGGTCAGAAGTAATATGGGCATAACAAGGTCCAATGTTTAACCCCCCCGCACCAAAGCTGCCCCCACCCCCACCCCCCCCCATGTCTAACATAGTCACAGTCATCTGTTTAAAAATAAGGGGGGCCAGGAAAGAGAATTTCTTTGGGTGAGCTGTTAAACTGAGGCCCCAGTGTCTGTTCCAAGTGGCCCAAATTCATGTTAAAGATGCCATGTCACTATTCGAACCGTAGGGAGTTCTCAACAGTGTTTTTTTCTCAACCAATACCACTAAAAACTGATTAACCATTTCATTGCTGTGGGTTGGTTCTTGTTATGTGCAAAATGGTTGCCATATTTGTCTACCTAGCACGTAAAGTGTAATTTGTTGCACACAAAGTGCCTTAAGACATTTATTTGATGTGATAAGGCTCTATATAATGGGCAAAGGAACTTCATGGTTTGCTTCTGAGCCATGCAGACCAGAAATCTCTCGGCCAGAGTGGCACCAGAGGGGTTACAATGGGACACAGCATCCTCCAGTTAATCCGTATGGAAAGTGCACGTACGGACGCCGGGAGCAGATAGGACGGGGAAATCAGCCGTGGAGCGAAGCCCCTCACAGTGGAATAGCCCACCACCACTCACTATCAAGGTTCCCACGTGGGAGAATAGCCACTTAGACGAAGAAGGTGACCGGCGCTCATGATACCACACTGCCTTCAGGAAAGGGGGGATGGAAATAGGGAGAATTTTTTTTGTACCAATAACTATCTTTCACATGGCCAGGAGCACTGAGGAGAATGAAGTGACCCCTCTCGTGGATGCCCTCAGCCACATCGGATTGCATTACGAATTTAAAAAGTCGGCAGAACACTTTGAAGAGGTGGGGTGATGTCCCTTAATGTTTGCAACTTGCACAAGGCAGGAGTCCTGATTTATGAAGTGCAGTGGTCAGTGAGCTCAGGGCACATGGTCCCTCAGGATTTACCACTTCAATTCAACAGCCACCTGTTTTCAACAGTGCACCAGCCTAGGCCCTGCCTGGCCCACAAAGGACTACTTCACGCCTGTTACAATGGCTTTGATTGATTGATTGTTCTGGGGTCTACCCAGTCACTCGAGATAATAAAACCACCTCATTGTCCTGGGATTATCAGAATACCACAGCGCCTTCTTGGTATTTGATCCTCCTTTTAAACCGCATAGGATTGGGACACAGGAAGGTAGTGAACACTTCCCTGTCTGCCCTTTCCAATTGAGCACTGGCCTACTGTGGCATGGCCCAAACCATCCACAAGGTGCCACGATCCTATCACCGTTCTACTCCTGATAAGTTTTCCGTTCCTTTTGGTTCACTTTCAGCTGAGAGACGGCCAACCCATTTCAGTCACCCAGTGTCCTTTGTGAAACACAACCAGGTTGGGTAGAGCATGGATAGATGTCAAGTAAAGTCTCTTCCCCAGCTCTGGTCTCAGAAGAGTGCCTCCACCCGTAGCATGACATTTCTCACACCAACTATTTTGGGTTGTTACTTTAGTTCGCGGAGGCATTTTCTTTGCTCCTCTCCCCTCTTTCTCCTTCTCTTTCTGATGAAGGTGCTAGCTTGTGTTGGGATATGACAGCCTTCCAGTTCTCCCAACAAGAACAAGTTGTATTTACATAGCGCCTTTAATGTAGTAAAACATCCCTAGGCACTTCACAGGAGCGTTATCAAAAACAATTTGACACTGAGCCACATAAAGAGGTATTAGGAGAGGAGAGGTAGGTTTTAAAGAGTGACTTAAAGGAGGCAGAGGTTTAGGGAGGAATTCCAGAGTTTAGGGTCTAGGCAGCTGAAGGCACGGCTGCCAGTGTTGGGGAGAAGGAAGTGGGGGATGCACAAGAGGCAAGTATTGGAGGAACGCAGAGCTCTTGAAGGGTGGTCTCTGATTTATCAGACTGCTTGTCCGACATCCAAAACAGGATGAGCATAAATTTGCTCCAACTAAATATTGGGAAGCCATTGTCTTCGGTCCCCGCCACTCACTCCGTTCCATATCCACCAACTAAATCCCTCTCCCTGGCAACTGTCTGAGGCTGAACCAGACCGTTTGCAACCTTGGTATCGTATTTGACCCTGGGATGAGCTTCCGACCACATATCCACTCCATCACCAAGACCACGTTCTTCCACCTCCGTAACATCGCCCGACTCCATCCCTTGCCTCAGCTTGTCTGCTGCTGAAACCCTCATCCATGCCTTTGTTACCTCTAGACTTCCAACGCACTCCTGGCCGGCCTCCCATCTTCTATCCTAAATAAACTTGAGGTTTATCCAAATCTCTGCTGCCCGCGTCCTAACTCGCACCAAGTTCCGTTCACCCATCACACCCCTGTGCTCACTGATCTACATTGGCTCCCAGTCAGGCAACGCCTCGATTTAAACATTCTCAGCCTTGTTCCAGCACAGGAATGATGTAATCAAATTTGCAAATTGTAAGTGCTACCATTTCAAAATCCAATTAGAACAACCATAAAACATTTACAAGCACAGTCATGAATTAAACACAAAAAAAATGTTCGACAAAGTGTAAAGTCGGGCAACACTTTACTTTGAGTTTTTTCCCCCCCAAGAAAGCTATTAACTGCTGGGTTTTAATTAAATCTAGAAGGAGACATCTGTGGAGTCTCCACAAGATCAAAAGAATCTTCACATAGTAGCGACAGTGTGAAAAGCACAGAGACAGAGACAGAGGAAGTGGAAATTAGCCTGTAGGCAATTAAGGACACAAGACTCGGCAATATAAGAAAGTTCCATGGATTAGAGAGAGACTGGGAGTGTGAAATCACAATTTGAATACACTTATCAAATTGTAGAGAAGAGGGCAATAGGTATCCTTGCTAATAATGGACAGGAAAAAAGGAGGACAGACAGACATGCAGTGAGAGAGACAGGGAGAGCAAGAGATGCAAACATACCTAAACCGAGAGAGACTGAAACCCAGAGAGAGAGAGAGAGAGAGAGAGAGTGCAATGCACAAATAGAGAGAGAGAGACAGACGGACACTGATCGGGTGGGGGGAAGGGGGAAGGTAGACCGACAAATACAATTCCAAAGTGAGATATATATCCAGGGAACAGGAGAATGAGAAAGAGAAAGAGAAAATAAGAAGATGTTGAGCAGAAAGATCTAGGCTGACACTCCACTGCAGTACCGAGGGAACGCTGCACAGTTGGAGGTGCCGTCTTTCTGATGAGATGTTAAAATGAGGCCACGTCTGCTCTCTCAGGTGGACGTGAAAGATCCCACGGCACTATTCTGAAGAAGAGCAGGGGAGTTATCCCCGGTGTCCTGGCCAATATTTATCCCTCAATCAACATCACTAAAAACAGATTATCTGGTCATTACCACATAAGAACATAAGAACATAAGAAATAGGAGCAGGAGTAGGCCAATCGGCCCCTCGAGCCTGCTCCGCCATTCAATAAGATCATGGCTGATCTGATCCTAACCGCCAATCTACTATCACAGAACCATCTCCTGAATCTAACAGAATTAGACACACGAAATAGGAGCAGGATCAGGCTACACGGCCCCTGGGCCCGCTCCGCTACCCACAGGGCCATGACCGCTCCGAACCTAGACTCATGTCCAAATTCCTGCCTGCTCCCCATAACCCTTAATTCCCTTTACTTCTAGGAAACTGTCTATTTCTGTTTTAAATTTATGTAATGATGTAGCTTCTACAGCTTTTTGGGGCAGTTTGTGTTGCATTGCTGTTTGTGGGAGCTTGCTGTGCGCAAATTAGTTGCCACTTTCCTACATTACAAAGGTACTTCATCGGCTGTAAAGTGCTTTGGGGTCACGCTGAGCTCACGAAAGGCGCTTTAGAAATGCAAATCTTATTTTTTTTTCCAAACAGGTTATGAAGCTCAAGGTTTGTCATGGTCTGGGTTTGCATGGCTCACCTCAGTGTGGCATCCGGTGGTTTTGCCTGCTCTCATCAGACCGGACAGGATTCATTGACTAGAATGTTCTGTGGTAGTGTAGCGCACGTCCTCGCCTGCCTCATACGTGACAGGACAGAAATCTCCGGCTCCTATAGAATCAGCTGCACGTTACCACATTCGAGGACGGGCAGAGGGCATTTGCTAAGTGTGTGTTGACGGGTGGAGCTGTGGATAAGAAATTAAAACCGCAAAGGGCAACTTTCCATGAGACCCATGGCTCTGGTGGCAACCGACAGCTTCTCACAGGAAGTGGCGTCTTTTGGATGAGATGTTAAAACCGAGGGCCCGTCTGCTATCCACTTTGGTGGCGAGGTTATCCACTTTGGTGGCAAAAACAGGAAGGCAGTGTGGTAAACCACTGTTATTGTTGTTCACTGTTGTTGTTATTGTTGCACACTGTTGTACCTATGCATGCCTCAGCATGTCCCTGCTGGCTCCGCCCCTGGCTCCACCCACAGGCCCAGGTATAAAGGTGATTGCCCTGCAGCCCCCTGCCTTCTTGGAACCCAGTCAACCACGAGAGGCATGCTCTGTTCTTTGCTAATAAAAGCCTTTAGTTACTCTCCTAACTCTCCGTCTTTTATGAGTAATTGATAGCGCATCAATTTTATTAGCAAAAACAAAATGTCGACAACAAATGCTGAGCAGCAGGAGCTGCTGCGAGCCCTCAGACCAACATGCCTGGACCTAGACCCCCAAATTCGCGCATTGGCTGCGTTGCTTCGAGGCCTACCTGCAAGCCTCAACTGTGACCCTGGACGAAAACAAGCTGGAAATCCTGGCCTCAAAGGTGAGCCACCAAGTTTATACAATATTCCAGGACGCGACGACCTACGCGGTGGCTATCAATCTGCTAAAAGGGCAATATGCACACCCGGTAAATACGGTCTATGCCAGGCACCACTTAAGATCCCGCAGACAGCAGCCCGGGGAATCGGTGGAGGCCTTCCTATGGGCACTACGGATACTCGGCCGAGGCTGCGATTGCAAAGAAGTATCAGCCACAGCACACACGGAGGGACTGATCCGAGATGCTTTCGTTGCGGGCCTAAGGTCCGACTACTCCCGGCAGAGACTGTTGGAAAAGGGAGAAATGGACCTGAGAAAGGCAGTGTCCCTCGCGCTCTCGCTCGACGCGGCCCACAGGAATATGGACGCCTTCTCCCCTAACCGCTCCGCAACATGGACGCCACAATCTTGGGTCATGGGACCGCCACCTTCAACTGCTGCTGCAATGTCCAAGGCACAGAAATGTTATTTTTGTGGCCAGGCAAAACACCCCAGAGCACGCTGCCCGGCGAGAAATGCTACCTGCTCCGGCTGCGGGAAGAAAGGACACTATGTCAGCGCCTGCAAAGGTAAAACCGCTAACGCCAGCAGCGCCGCGTGTGAACCGTGGGGGCAGCCATCTTGTCCGCCATCTTGGGCTCCCCCAGCCGCGTGGGGATCGGGATCATGGGCGCCGCCATTTTGTCCGCCATCTTGGACGTCTCCAACTTCAACCACGGGGGACCCGGACTCAACCACCGCCTCATCTGACGACCACAACGACTCGCTCGACCATACGCTGGCCTCCGTGACGCTGGACCAATCTCTCCCTCATCAACTGTCCAGGTCCATGATGGACATTACGGTAAACGGCCGCGCCACTACCTGCCTTTTTGACAGCGGGAGCACGGAGAGCTTTATCCACCCCGACACGGTGCGCAGTTACTCTCTCCCGGTCCTGCCGACGCGCCATCGGATCTCTTTGGCTTCCAAAGCCCAGTCAGCGGACGTCGGTGGCTACTGTGTAGTGACCCTTTCAGTAAGGGGCACAGAATACAAAAACTTTAAACTCCTGGTCCTGCCCCATCTCTGCGCTGCCGTTCTACTGGGGTTGGATTTTCAGTGCCACCTTAAGAGTGTCACATTAGCGTACGACGGACCCCTCCCCCCACTCACAGTCTGCAGCCAGCAGCTTTTAAATCGCCCGCCGCGCACCATTTGCAGCCTCTCCACCCTTAAAGTCCCCCCCCCCCCCTTGTTCGCTAACCTCACCTGCGACTGTAAGCCCATCGCTACCAAAAGCAGGCGTTACAGCGCCGGGGATAGGAGCTTCATTAAATCCGAGGTAGCGAGACTCCTGAAGGAAGGGATTATTGAAAGTAGCACCAGCCCGTGGCGAGCACAAGTGGTGGTAGTGAACACTGGCGAAAAACAGCGCCTAGTTATTGACTACAGCCAGACGATCAATCGCTACACCCAGCTAGATGCATACCCACTCCCCCGCATATCTGACATGGTCAATCAGATAGCACAATACCGGGTGTTCTCGACGATTGATCTGAAGTCGGCATACCACCAGCTCCCCATCAGGGCTGAGGACCGCCAGTACACAGCTTTTGAAGCTGACGGTCGTCTCTACCACTTCCTCAGAGTTCCCTTCGGCGTCACCAACGGGGTTTCAGTCTTTCAACGGGAGATGGACCGGATGGTTGACCAGAACGCGCTCCAGGCCACTTTCCCCTATCTAGACAACGTCACCATCTGCGGCCGCGACCAGCAGGACCATGATGTTAATCTAGAGAAATTCCTCCGTACGGCCCAGCAGCTGAACCTAACATACAACAAGGACAAATGTATGTTTCGTACCAAGCGCTTTGCCATTCTTGGCTGTGTAGTGGAGAACGGAGTCATCGGCCCCGACCCCGACAGGATGCGCCCCCTTATGGAGCTCCCCCTCCCCCACTGCCAAAAAGCACTGAAGAGATGCCTAGGGTTTTTCTCGTACTATGCTCAGTGGGTGCCCAACTATGCGGACAAAGCCAGACCCCTCATCAAGTCCACCTCCTTCCCCCTGGCAGCAGAGGCCTGTGCAGCCTTCACTCTCATAAAAAGAGATATTGCGAGGGCCACGATGCACGCAGTGGATGAGTCCATCACTTTCCAAGTGGAGAGCGACGCATCCGACTTTGCCCTAGCTTCAACCCTTAACCAGGCGGGGAGACCCGTGGCCTTTTTCTCAAGGACCCTCCAGGGCCCCGAGATTCGACACTCCTCTGTCGAAAAGGAGGCCCAGGCCATTGTGGAAGCTGTGCGACATTGGAGGCATTACCTGGCCGGAAAATGATTTACCCTGCTCACTGACCAGCGTTCAGTAGCTTTTATGTTTAATAATAAGCAGAGGGGCAAAATCAAGATCTTGAGGTGGAGAATCGAACTCTCCACCTACAATTACGATATCTTGTACCGGCCCGGGAAACTCAATGAGCCCCCGGATGCCCTATCACGTGGTACATGCGCCAACGCGCAGGTCGATAGACTGAAGACCCTCCACAATGACCTCTGCCACCCGGGGGTCACCAGGTTTTTTCACTTCGTCAAATCCCGTAACCTGCCCTACTCCATCGAGGAGGTCAGGACCGTGACCAGGAACTGCCAAATCTGTGCTGAGTGCAAACCGCATTTTTATACGCCAGACAGAGCAAGCCTGATCAAAGCCACGCGCCCCTTTGAACGGCTGAGCGTCGATTTTAAAGGGCCCCTCCCCTCCTCCGACTGCAATGTGTACTTCCTCAACATAATTGACGAGTACTCCTGTTTCCCGTTTGCCATCCCTTGCTCAGACATGACCAGTACCACGGTCATTAAATGTCTGAATGACCTCTTCGCCTTGTGCGGTTTCCCTAGCTATATTCATAGCGACAGGGGCTCATCCTTTATGAGCGACGAACTTCGGCAGTACCTGCTCTCGAGAGGTATTGCTACAAGCAGGACCACCAGCTACAACCCCCGGGGGAATGGCCAGGTGGAAAGGGAGAATGCGACGGTCTGGAAGGCAGTCCTTTTAAACTTGAAATCTAAGGGCCTTCCGACCTCTCGCTGGCAGGAAGTCCTCCCTGCGGCGCTCCATTCCATTCGGTCACTGCTCTGTACAGCCACCAATGCTACCCCTCACGAGAGAATGTTCTCCTTCCCCAGGAAGTCCACATCGGGGATCTCGTTACCAACATGGCTGACTTCTCCAGGACCCGTCCTACTGCGGAAGCACGTGAGGTCCCATAAGACGGACCCCCTAGTCGAGAGGGTGAGCCTCCTCCATGCCAACCCTCAGTATGCTTACGTGGTGTACCCGGACGGGCGGGAGGACACAGTCTCCATACGAGACCTCGCACCTTCGGGTGCTCCCGAAACACCTCCCTCGCCACCCACCACTACCCACGCCTACCCCCTGTACGCTTACGTAGCGTACCCGGACGGGCGGGAGGACACAGCCCCCACACGAGATCTCGCACCTTCGGGTGCCCCTGAAACACTACCATTGCCATCCACCACTACCCACAACCCAACCCCGCTAGACGGCATGCCGCAGCCCCAGGACCCGTCATTGACCACCCAACCACTTAATGAGACGCCAGATTCAACGTTGGATGCTGCACCATCACCACCGCCACCACGACGATCAGGACGGCATACAAGGCCACCTGATAGACTTACTTACACGAACCTTTAGTACACTTCACCCCACCGGACTCAATTTTAAACAAGGGGTGAATGTGGTAAACCACTGTTATTGTTGTTCACCGTTGTTGTTGTTGTTGCACACTGTTGTATCTATGCATGCCTCAGCATGTCTCTGCTGGCTCCGCCCCTGGCTCCACCCACAGGCCCAAGTATAAAGGTGATTACCCTGCAGCCCCCTGCCTTCTTGGAACCCATTCAACCACGAGAGGCATGCTCTGTTCTTTGCTAATAAAAGCCTTTAGTTACTCTCCTAACTCTCCGTCTTTTATGAGTAATTGATAGCGCATCAGGCAGATTATTATCTGAACGGCAATAGATTGGGAAAAGGGGAAGTGCAATGAGACCTGGGTGTCCTTGTGCACCAGTCTTTGAAGGTAAGCAGGCAGGTGCAGCAGGCGGTTAAGAAGGCAAATGGTATATTGGCCTTCATAGCGAGAGGATTTGAGTACAGGAGCAAGGATGTCTTGCTGCAGTTGTACAGGGCCTTGGTGAGACCACACCTTGAGTATTGTGTGCAGTTTTGGTCGCCTTATCAGCGGAAGGATGTTCTTGCCATAGAGGGAGTGCAGCGAAGATTCACCAAACTGATACCTGGGATGGCAGAAATGATGTATGAAGAGAGATTGGGTCGATTGGGCTTGTATTTGCTAGAGTTTAGAAGAATGAGAGGTGATCTCATTGAAACTTATAAAATTCTAACAGGACTAGACAGACTAGATGCAGGAAGGATGTTCCCGATGGTGGGGGAGTCCAGAACCAGGGGTCACAGTCTAAAGATAAGGGGTAAACCATTTAGGACTGAGATGAGGAGGAATTTCTTCACCCAGAGAGTGGTGAACCTGTGGAATTCTCTACCACAAAAGGCAGTTGAGGCCAATTCATTAAATATATTCTAGAAGGAGTTAGATATATTTCTTGAGGCTAAAGGGATCAAGGGATATAGGGAGAAAGCAGGGACAGGGTACTGAATTTAGATGATCAGCCATGATCTCATTAAATGGCGGAACAGGCTCGAGGGGCTGAACGGCCTACTCCTGCTCCTATCTTCTATGTATCTATGTTTCTATGCTCTCTCAGGTGAACATAAAGGATCCCATGAAGTATAGTGAACAGTGAGGAGGATAGTGATAGATTTCAAGAGGACATAGATAGGCTGGTGGAATAGGCGGACACGTGGCAGATGAAATTTAGCACAGAAAATTACAAAGTGATACATTTTGGTGGGAAGAATTAGGAGAGGCAATATAAACTAACGGGCACAATTCTAAAGGGGGTAAAGGAACAGTGAGACCTGAGGGTATGTGTGCACAAATCATTGAAGGTGTCAGGACAGGATGAGAAAGCAGTTTATAAAAGCGTACGGAATACTGGGCTTCATAAAGAGAGGCATAGAGTACAAAAGCAAGGAAATTATATGAACATTTATAAAACACTGCTTCGGCCTCAGCTGGAGTGTTGTGTCCAATTCTGGGCACCGCACTTTAGGACGGATGTGAAGGCCTTAGAGAGGGTGCAGAAAAGATTTACAAGAATGGTTCCAGGGATGAGGGACTTCAGTTACGTGGATAGACTGGAGAAGCTGGGGTTGTTCTCCTTGGCGCTGAGAAGATTTGTAATGATATCAGCAAATAGAGATGGTATTTGCCTGTTCGATTATGATGCCTTAATAGCATGTTTGCATGTATTGATTGCTTGTGCCTGACCAGCAGAGGGCATGTGACCGAGACAAGCAAGGCAGTTAGTTTTAGTTTCAGTTTCGTTCTAGATGCATCACAAGCATTGTGTCTCCTGTAAAAGCTGTATAAAAGAGTTGAACAAGCTTTAGATTAAAAGTCATTCTCTTTCATAAATGTCTCGTCATTGAACCCACAAAGAAATCGATACATGGTGTCAGAAGTGACTGAAAGAGATGAAGAGAAAAAATCTGAAGTTAAATCAGCTCTCCACAAATTAGCAAGCCAAAAGAGAACGTCGTTGCTTACCATTGGAGAATAGCTAACGAAGTGAAAAAATGGAAGGTTTACACCCACCGGCGACGCTTCAGTTGACAGGTAATGTGGCTGAAAATTGAAGGAGGTTCAAACAACGTTTGGGGTTGTATTTATCAGCAATCGGAGCTAACGAGAAAAGTAATAAAAGGAAATCGTCACTGTTCTTACATGTCGTGGGTGATGAAGCGCTGGATGTGTATAATAACTTCACATTCGCTGCTAATGGAGACAAAATGAAGCTAGATAAAATAATGGAACAGTTTGAGGCCTACTGCATACCTAAACGTAACGTGACGTTTGAGAGGCACAGATTTTTCACATGTGTACAGAAAACGGGTGAGACTATTGATCAGTATGTGACTGAACTGAGAAACCAAGCAAAACATGTGAATTTGGGGGACTGACAGACTCGCTGATAAAAGACAGGCTGGTGTGTGGTATTCCAGATAATGGTCTAAGGGAAAGACTGCTAAGAGAGCAAGATCTAGACCTGGGAAAAGCCATAGCACTGTGTAGGGCTACAGAGACTGTGAAGTCGCAGGCAAAGGAGCTGTTCAGTGACAGCAGCACGGTGGCATAGTGGTTAGCACTGTTGCCTCACAGCGCCAGGGACCCGGGTTCAAATCCGGCCTCGGGTGACTGTCTGTGTGGAGTTTGCACATTCTCCCCGTGTTTGCGTGGGTTTCCTCCGGGTGCTCCGGTTTCCTCCCACAGTCCAAAGATGTGCAGGTTAGGTTGATTGACTATGATAAATTGACCCTTAGTGTTAGGGGGATTAAATATGTGGGGTTACAGGGATAGGGTGGGATATGTGTTGGTGTAGGGGTTACGGGGATCGGGTGGGATATGTGTCGGTGCAGGCTCGATGGGCCGAAATGGCCTCTATCTGCACTGTGGGGTTTCTGTGTTCTGTGTGAATAGCTGCAACGTGGGTGCAGTGAGAAAGAACGGATACAAACCGTTTAACAAAACGAGCACCAATGTGAAAAAAGAGGCGTGGCCAGCGAACAAAAATGATAAGGACATTTGAAAGACATGTAGTCGATGCGGTACACAGCATCCACCAAGAAAGTGTCCAGCATATGGTAAAACATGCAATAGTTGCAACAAGAACAACCATTATGCCTGATGCTGTAAGAACCAAATGCAACAAAGCAAGGTCCATGCAGTAGATGAAAGCGGCATCGAGGAGTTCTATGTAGATGTTGTGTCTGAAAACAAAAAAGAAGAAAGAGACTGGATGTTGACACTAAAAGTGAATGACATACACATTCCATTTAAATTGGATACTGGAGCACAAGTTAATGTGATATCTGTGAGGGTGCCAGTTAGTTCCTTTTTGTAACCTCTAGATGGCACCTTCACTTGCTTGTTCCTTTGTTAATTGTTCCTAGTTTTCTGTGTTAAGTCTTAAACGGCCTGTTAGCTGTTTATGGGTTTCACCTGGTTTTCTTGGTATATAAGTTCTTTGGTTTCTTCACTCTGAGCTCAGTCCTAGCCGGGTAACCGGAGGGACTAGCCCTTGCTCTGTGGCTCCTGGCTTTAACTAGTTGGTTGCCATGGTGTCTCTCGAGCTTTGTATTTAAGATGTATTCCCGAGCTTTGTATTTAAGATGTATTCCCGAGCTTTGTATTTAAGATGTATTCTCGAGCTCTGTGTTTAAGATGTATCTAAGTCTGTGTTCTTGTCGTTAGTCTTGATAAGGTGCTGGGCTGGACTAGCGTGTTGCCATGTTGGAGCTTGTCCTGAGCTTTGTATTGATAAGCTGATTACCCCTGTGGTAGCTTGTCTCGAGTCACGTCTCGGCAAGCCGGTTACCCTTGTGGTAGCTTGTCTCAAGCTCAGTATGGACAAGTGGCTTTTCCTCATGGAAGCTGTCCTGAGTTCCTATCTTGACTAGCCGTCTTGTGACTTGTCTCTAGTTCTTATGTATATTGCCGTGTTCCTTGTGTGAATCTAGTTATGTGTGGCTTACCCTTGTGGTAGCTTGTCTCGAGTCCTGTCTCAGCAAGTCGGTTGCCCTTGTGGTAGCCTGTCTCAAGCTTAGTGTTGTTTTGTAACCTGTCTCTAGTTCTTATGTATATTGCTGTGTTCCTTGTGTTAATCTAGTTATGTGTGAATCTAGTAAAGTTCAAAAAGTACTGTATATTTGCCTCTCGCCTTGTTTCTGCGCTTGGGTCCAGAACTTACATTACCTGGAGAGCACGGCCCCGTGGCTCCCCAACCCCGTCACAATATCAGAGACTGATTTTAAGAAAATTAGACCCAGACCAAAGATACATGGAATAAAAGTGAAAGTGACAGGATACTCAGGTACTGAAATACCAGTGAAAGGAAGATGCATTGTCAAAGTAACACACAAGGACAGAGAGCACACGCTAGCATTAATCGTGGTGCCAAAGGATGTGCAAGCCATACTAGGTTTAAAAGCCTGTGAGAGACTGAACCTGGTAAAGAGAGTCCTCGTTGTGGAAAGCAAAGGAGAGACAGTCTATGATGAACTGAATGTTGCGTACACACCGGGTAAGCTGATGTATACAGCAGACACGTTGTCCAGAGCTGTTGACCCAGGAGAGCCCGCAAACACAGTGAAAAGACTGATGTACAAGGCAAAAGACAGTGGAACTGACTTCTACCAGAGCATGCTTGTATACCGTACAACGCCGCTCGAGTGTGGTATGTCACCAGCCCAACTCCTGATGGGACGTCGGCTAAGGTCAAACCTACCCATCCCGGAGAACCTCCTGAAAACAAAAGAGGGGGAGAAAGTGAGGAAGTTCAAAGAACAACAGAAAGAAAAGCAAAAGTACTACTATGACAGAGGAACACAAAACCTACCTGAACTCCACACTGGTGACCAAGTAAGGTTGAAAGACAAAACAAACACATGGACTCAGAAGGGAACTGTCCTGAGTGAAGTTCAACCAAGATCATACAACATTCAGGCAGCTGAGGGTGCTGTTCTGAGAAGAAATCATCGAGATCTTATCATGGGACCAGCCACAGCAGGTCAAGAGGCTGATACTGTTGAACAACCTGATCACACAGCTGAGAACACATCATCTGAGGCAACAACTCAGATTCAAGGACAATCAATAAGAAAATCCTCAAGACGCGTGCAGCCTCCTGAGAGACTCATTGAGCAAATTTAAGGACTATTGTTATAGAAGGAAGTAATGTTATCTTATTCTTTCTTCAAGTTCTAGTGTATTGACATATTTCATGTGAACACACAAAGCAAGGTTAAAAAACCTTGATCATGATAATGATAATGTAAGTTCATTAAGTGTTACAGTTAAAATGCAGATTAATACAAAGAAAACATGTTGTTAGTTAAAAGTAAAATACTTTTGTTTTAAGAAAAGGAGATGTCATGATATCAGCAAATAGAGATGGTATTTGCCTGTTCGATTATGATGCCTTAATAGCATGTTTGCATGTATTGATTGCTTGTGCCTGACCAGCAGAGGGCATGTGACCGAGAGAAGCAAGGCAGTTAGTTTTAGTTTCAGTTTCGTTCTAGATGCATCACAAGCATCGTGTCTCCTGTAAAAGCTGTATAAAAGAGTTGAACAAGCTTTAGATTAAAAGTCATTCTCTTTCATAAATGTCTCGTCATTGAACCCACAAATAAATCAATACAAGATTGAGAGGAGATTTGATAGAGGAGTTCAAAATCATGAGGGGTTTGGACAGAGTAGATAGAGAGAAACTGTTCCCATTGGCGGAAGGGTCGAGAACCAGAGGACACAGATTTAAGGTGATTGGCAGAAGAACCAAAGGCGACATGAGAAATAACATTTTTTACACAGCGAGTGGTTAGAATCTGGAATGCACTGCCTGAAAGGGTGGTGGATGCAGACTCAATTGCGGCTTTCAAAAAGGAATTGCATAAGTACCTGAAGGAAAAAAATTTGCAGGGCTACAGAGAAAGGGCGGGGGAGTGGGACTAGCTGAAGCGCTCGTGCAGAGAGCCGGCACGGGCTCGACGGGATGAATGGGCTCCTTCTGTGCTGTAACCATCCTATGACACTATTTCGAAGAAGAGCAGGGGAGTTCTCCACGGTGTCCTGGCCAATATTCATCCCTCAACCAACATCACTAAAAGAACAGATTATCTGGACATTATCTCATTGCTGTTCGTGGGACCTTGCTGTGCACATTACAACAGTGTCGCTAAAGCGTTTCCTCTGCCCACCTAGGGCTCTCCTGCTGTGTCGGAGCTCCGAGTAGAGCACTTATTTTGGGAGTCTCATATCTGGCATGCGGACGATGTGGCCCCGTCCATCGGAGCTGATCGAGCGCGGCCAAAGCTTCGATGCTGGGGATGTTGGCCCGAGCTAGAACACTGACGTTGGTGCGCCTATCCTGCCAATGGATTTGCAGGATCTTGCGGAGGCAGCGTTGGTGGCACCCTCAAAAGCCTCCTTGAAAAAGGGCAACATCCCCACCGACACCTGGGAATCCCTGGCCCAAGACCGCACAAAGTGGAGGAGAAGCATCTGGGAAGGCGCCGAACACCTCGAGTCTCTTCGCCGGGAGCAAGCGGAAGCCAAGCGCAAGCAGCGCAAGGAGCGCACGTCAACCCAAGCACCCTACCCACCCGCCCCTTCAACCACCATCTGCCCCACCTGTGACAGAGACTGTAGGTCCCGCATTTGACTCATCAGTCACCTGAGAACTTATTTTTAATGTGGAAGCAAGTCATCCTCGGTTCCGAGGAACTGCCGAAGAAGAAGAAGATTATTGTAACAGTGGCTACACTTCAAAAAGTGCTTCATTGGTTGTAATGCACTTTGGGACATCCTGAATTTGTGAAAGGCGCTATAGAAATGCAAGTCTTTGTTTCTTGGTTTGCGACCGGAGTCACATACAAGCCAGACCGAGTAAAGGATGGCAGGTTTCTTTCCCAAACGGACTTTAGTGAACCAATTGGGTTTTTTCACAATCCGAAAGCTTCATGATTTGAATGCAAATTCCCAAAGTGCCATGGTGGGATTTGAACTCACGTTCTGTGTATTAATAGTCCAGGCCTCTGGCTTACCAGTTCCGTAACATAACTACACTGCCGGAAAAGATCCCGTGGCACTCTTTGAGGAAGACCAGTGCACTGGTCAAAATTTCACTGGTGGCGAAGGCTTGCGAGATGTCCCGAAGAAATGAAGAAGCATTGTTTTCAAATCGCTCCATGGCCTCGACCCTTCCTATCTCTGTAAACTCCTCCAGCCTCACAATCCACCCCCCCCCCTCGCCCCCCACGATATCTGCGCTCCTCTAATTCTGCCCTCTTGAGCATCCCTGATTATAATCGCTCAGCCTTTGGTGGCCGTGCCTTCTGTTGCCTAGGCCCTAAGCTCTGGAATTCCCTCCCTTAACCTCTCCGCCTCTCTACCTCTCTTTCCTCCTTTTAAGACGCTCCTTAAAGCCTACCCCTTTCACCAAGCTTATTGTCATCTGCCCTAACTTCTCCTTATGTGGCTAGGTGTAAAAAATGTTGTCTTATTATACTCCTGTGAAGCACCTTGGGTCGTTTTACTGCATTAAAGGCGCTATATAAAAACAAGTTGTGGTTGTTGTATCAGTGCACCTTCTTCTGACACTAGACATGGGTGCATACCAAGAGGTCTCGAGTGTCAGCTACGATTCACTCTTGCCTCTGAGTCAGAAGGTTGTGGATTCAAGTCCCAATCCAGAGATTCGAGCACGAAAATTTAGGCTGACACTCCAGTGCAGTGCTGAGCGAGTGCTGCACTGTCGGAGGTGCCGTCTTTCGGCTGAGACGTTAAACCGAGGCCCCATCTGCCCTCTCAGGTGGACGTAAAAGATCCCACAGCACTACTTTGAAGAAGAGCAGGGGAGCTATTTCTGGTGTCCTGGTCAATAAACAGAACAAAAATAAATTATCTGGTCATTATCACTTTGCTGTTTGTGGGAGCTTGCTGTGCGCAAATTGGCTGGCGCGTTTCCCACATTACAACAGTGGCTACACTTCAAAAAGTACTTAATTGGCTGTAAAGTGCTTTGGGACGTCCGGTGGTCATGAAAGGTGCAATAGAAATGCAAGTCTTTCTTTCTTAAATATAAATATTAAATCCACATTGCCGTTAATTTGCATACATCTCAAGTTGCTGCTTCTGACGGATATCGGTGTTCTCATTTCGGAATCATTCACCAGAGAGACAACAGCGTCAGTGCAGCCCTTTGCAAACCTCCAGGCCTGGCCCCAATACAAACAGAACAAACCAGAAATATTAGTGCAAAGAATCAGAAATAAGTGCAAACAGTCAGAAATATTGGTGCAAATAGCCAGACATATTAGTGCAAATAGCCAGAAATAAGAGCAAACAGCCAGAAATATTAGAGCAAATAGCCAGAAATATAAGTGCAAAGAGGACAAAGTTGCCTAGGCTTTAAGGGCCAGATTGGACACCAGTATCTCAAGGGGACCGTTAGTCCTGTAAACGTAACTGGCAGAAAGCAAAGTCTTCGATCCTTGAACTCTGATCCTTGAACTTCCGACTTTCGAAAGCTGCTTGAGTTTCAAAGCTCACCCGTGAACCTCTTCCCCCCCACTCCACCTTCTCGGTAGTTGCTGGCTGGCACTTCATTGACAATGGTTCTTTTGTGAACGTCTACGTAAATAGCACACCATTATCTGCGTGTACTAAAGATACTGGAGGAGCTCTGTGGGGGTTGCTCCTTTCAGTTGTAAATGCCTTTTGTCCTTTTTTGTTCGCTAAAGCTTGTCTTGAGAGAAGATCCTTTACAGCGTGAAAAACACCTCACAGGCTTGTACAACCAGACTCGGCCTAGCTATGCAATAGCAAAATACTGCGGATGCTGGAAATCCAAAATATACAACAGAAAATGCTGGAAAAACTCAGCAGGCCAGGGCAGCATCCGTGGAGAGAGAAACAGAGTCAGCGTTTCAGGTCGAAGACCCTTCGTCAGAACTAGAAAAAAGCAGGAAAGGGAATAGATTTTAAAGCAAGTTTGGGGGCTGGGAAAAGGCGGAGGGGATGAAAGAACAAAAGGAAAGGCCAGTGATAGGATAGAAAGCATTCACACTTCATCTCGAGCCATCCACGGTTCCCTTTACCTGTCCCATCACCACCTCCTCTGGCGTTCAATGTCTCTTAATCTCTCCGGCTTTCTATCCTATCACTGACCTTCCCTTTTGTTCTTTCATCCCCTCCCCCTTTTCTCAGCCCCCAAATTTAAACTCGAGGAACAGCACCTCATCTTCCGATTAGGCACTTTACAACCTTCCGGACTCAATATCGAGTTCAACAATTTCAGATCATAACCTCGGCCCCCATTACATTTTTGCTTATATTTTATCCACATCTTTGTTTTGGCCCTTTCCCCCCCGCCGCCCCCCCCCCAGTCTTTTTTTCTCTCTCCCACATGGCAGCTGTCTCCCATTCTGCCAGCGCATTTCACACCTAATCTAGAGCCGTCTTTTGTCTCCACTAGTCCTATCACCATCTCGTCTGGTTTTGAATACCTCTTAATGTCTCTTCACTTCTTTTGTTCTCTCCCAGCCCTGTCTTTCGATTTATTTCCTTTCCTTTCCAGTTTTGAAAAAGGGTTTGACCCGAAACGTCGACTCTATTTCTCTCTCCACGGATGTTGCCTGGCCTGCTGAGTTTTTCCAGCATTTTCTGTTGTTATTTCGGATTTCCAGCATCTGCAGTATTTTGCTATCATACATTGCTTTAAAATCTATTCCCTTTCCTGCTTTTTTCTAGTTCTGACAAAGGGTCATCGGACCTGAAACGTTGACTCCGTTTCTCTCTCCATGGATGCTGCCCTGGCCTGCTGAGTTTTTCCAGCGTTTTCTGTTGTTATTTCAGCCTAGCTATGGCTAGAAAATGAGGCAGCAGAGGCGATGAACCCCTTGGCGGAGTTGCTTTGCAGCACTGCTGTCCAAGTAGGAGCCGTTATAAGCAGCAGGAACTCTGCTAATGTACAAAAAGTTCTAAGCTATGTTCCTTCTTTAAATGTCAGCCATGGCTCAGTGGTCGTAGCACTCTCTTTCCTCTGAGACAGAAAGTCGTGGGTTCAAGTCCCACTCCAGAGGCTTGAGCACATATTCCAGGCTGAAACTCCCGGTGCAGTCTCTTCTTTTTAGGCAGTCCCTCGGAACCGAGGATGACTTGCTTCCACATTAAAAATGAGTTTGCAGGTGACTGATGAGTCCAATGCGGGACCGACAGTCTCAGTCACAGGTGGGGCAGACAGTGGTTGAAGGGGCGGGTGGGTGGGGTGCTTGGGTTGACGTGCGCTCCTTGCGCTGCCTGCGCTTGGCTTCCGCTTGCTCCCGGCGAAGAGACTCGAGGTGTTCGGCGCCTTCCCGAATGCTTCTCCTCCACTTTGTGCGGTCTTGGGCCAGGGATTCCCAGGTGTCGGTGGGGATGTTGCACTTTTTCAAGGAGGCTTTGAGGGTGTCCTTGAAGTGTTTCCTCTGCCCACCTGGGGCTCTCTTGCCGTGCCGGAGCTCCGAGTAGAGTGCTTTTTTTGGGAGTCTCGTTTCAGGCATGCAGACAATGTGACCCGTCCATCGGAGCTGATCGAGCGTGGTCAAAGCTTCGATGCTGGGGATGTTCGCCTGAGCGAGAACACTGACATTGGTGCGCCTATCCTGCCAATGGATTTGCAGGATCTTGCGGAGGCAGCGTTGGTGGTACCTCTCCAGTGCTTCGATGCTGGGGATGTTGGCCTGAGCAAGAACATTGACGTTGGTTTACTGCAGTACTGAGCGAGCGTTGCACTGTCGGAGGTGTCGCCTGTGTAATTCAGACTTTTAAACCAAGGCCCCGTCCACCCTCTCAGGTGGATATCAACGTTCCTGGTACATAAAATGAAGCCAACGTTTAATCCTGTGTTTCGGCTCGTGGCCTTGCCGGGCCCCAGCTCTAACCTCCTACAACCCACCAAGATCACTGCTTTCATCTAAATCTGGCCTCTTGCGCATCCCCGATTTCCTTCATCCCACCATTGGTGACCGTGCCTTCAGCTGCCTAGGCCCTAAGCTCGGGAATTCCCTCTCTAAACCTCTAATGTCTCTCCTCCTTTAAGGTGCTCCTTATACCTACCTCTTTGGCCAAGCTTTTGGTCATCTGTTAAATATCTCCTTCTGTGGCTCAGTGTCAAATTTTGTTTGATAACGGCCCTTGGGACGTTTTATGAAGTTAAGTGCAAATTGTTGTTGTTGAATATATTGACAAGTTGCCTCTTTTTTCTATATATAATTACCGAGAAGTTAGTCCTGACGCAGCACTTTAACTTTTTCTACAACAACAACAACTTGTATTTATATAGCACCTTTAATGTAGTAAAGTATCCAAAGGCGCTTCACAGGAACGTTATCAAATGTTCAGTCTGTAAGGGTGACCCCGAGCTTCCGGTCGCCTGTCATTTTAATTCACCGCCCCATTCCCACTCGGACCTCACCGTCCTTGGCCTCTTGCATTGTTCCACGGAAGCTCAGCGTAAGCTCGAGGAACAGCACCTCATCTTCCGATTAGGCACTTTACAGCCTTCCGGACTCAATATCAACTTCAGCAATTTCAGGTCATAACCTCGGCCCCTATTACATTTTTATATATATTTTTATCCACACCTTTGTTTTGGCCCTTTCCACCCCCTTTTCCTCTCTCCCACATGGCAGCTGTCTCTCATTCTGCCAGCGCATTTCACACCTCATCTGAGCCGTCTTTTGTCTCCACTAGTCCGATCACCATCTCGTCTGGTTTTGAATACCTCTTAATGTCTCTTCACTTCTCTTTTGTTCTCTCATCCCCATTCCCCAGCCCCCAAACTGGCCTTTTAATCTGTTTCATCTCCTGTGCTTTTTCAGTCTTGACGAAGGGTTTTGACCTGAAACGTTGACTCTATTTCTCTCTCCATGGATGTTGCCCTGGCCTGCTGAGTTTTTCTAGCATTTTCTGTTGTTATTTCGGATTTCCAGCATCCGCAGTATTTTGCTATCGTTATCAAACAAAAGTTGACACTGAGCGACATAAGGAGTTATTGGGGCAGATGACCTAAAGCTTGGTCAAATTGGGAGGTTTTAAGGAGCATCTTAAAGGAGGAAAGAGAAGTAAAGGAGGAAAGAGAAGTAGCGAGGCGGAGAGATTTAGGAAGGAAATTCCAGAGCTTAGGGCCTTGGCAGCTGAAGGCGCGGCCACCAATGGTGGAGCGATTAAAATCGGAGATGCTCAAGAGGCCAGAATTAGAGGAGCGCAGAGATCTCAGAGGGTTTTGGGGCTGGAGGAGATTACAGAGTTAGGGAGGGGCGAGGCCATGGAGGGATTTGAAAATAAGATTGAACATTTTAAAATCGAGGTGTTGCTTAACCGGGAGCCAATGTAGGTCAGCGAGCACAGGGATGATGGGTGAACTGGACTTGGTGCAATTTCGGACATGGACAGCAGAGGGTAGAACATGGGAGGCCAGTCAGGAGTGCACTGGAATAGTCAAGTCTAGAGGTAACAAACGCATGGCTGAGAGTTTCAACAGCAGATAAGCTGAGGCAGTACAACGTTACAACAGTCACTACACTTCAAAAGCACTTCATTTTATGTAAAGCACTTTCCTGAGGTCATGAAAGGCGTTATATAAATGCAAGTCTTTCTTTTTAAACTCTTGCACACTGTGTGTCATGAGCCGGTGACTGGCCGTCTTTCTTTTTTCACTACGGTCCATTAATTTCCTGCCTTGTGGCCTCTCAACAGTAGGGAAAGTCAATAAGCTGGCAGCATCGACAATATCCACCAGCTGCAATGGGTTCCCTGCTGGGATAAGACGCAAGGCTTTCTCCCCTGTCTCAGCACTCCACAGTAAACACGTCTGACTGAGCGCGATTTCAACTCCGAGCCGTCTGACATGGAGGAGGTTGAACTCTGAGCAAGGTCAACGCTTGTTGGTACACACAGCGCTCGCACTGCCAGGACTGCGATCTTACAATACATCTCAGCAGCCCTACCCCACACAGCCAAAGGGCACTTTGAACCGTCGAGAGTCATCCAACGCTCACTTTCACTGTGCGCTTCACGACAATTAATATTGCCTCCAATCTTCCTCCCCTCAGCCTGAAAGCTGAGACGGTTTGGGTTGTTGGTTTTATGAGTGAAAGAAAAGAGAGACAGGGACAAAGAGAGAGAGAAACAAAGAGAGAGAGAGAGACAGGGGCAAAGAGAGAGAGAGAGCGAGAGAGAGACAGGAGAGAGAGAGAGAGACGGGGCAAAGAGAGAGAGAAACAAAGAGAGAGAGAGACAAAGAGAGACATGCAGAGAGGGAGAGACAGGGGCAAAGAGAGACAGAAACAAAGAGAGAGAGGGACAAAGAGAGACAGGGAGAGAGGGAGAGAGACAGGGGCAAAGAGAGACATGTAGAGAGAGAGAGAGAGACAGGGCAAAGAGAGACATGTAGAGAGAGAGAGAGACAGGGCAAAGAGAGACATGTAGAGAGAGAGAGACGGGCAAAGAGAGACATGTAGAGAGAGAGAGAGACAGGGCAAAGAGAGACATGTAGAGAGAGAGAGACAGGGGCAAAGAGAGACATGCAGAGAGAGAGAGAGACAGGGACAAAGAGAGACAGAAACAAAGAGAGAGAGAGACGGGGCAAAGAGAGGGAGAGAGACAGGGGCAAAGAGAGACAGAAACAAAGAGAGACAGGGGCAAAGAGAGACATGTAGAGAGAGAGAGAGACAGGGCAAAGAGAGACAGAAACAAAGAGAGAGAGAGACGGGGCAAAGAGAGAGAGAGAGACAGGGGCAAAGAGAGACAGAAACAAAGAGAGACAGGGGCAAAGAGAGACAGGGACATGCAAAGAGAGACATGCCGAGAGGGAGAGAGACAGGGCAAAGAGAGACATGTGGAGAGAGAGAGACAGGGGCAAAGAGAGACATGTAGAGAGAGAGAGACAGGGGCAAAGAGACATGTAGAGAGAGAGAGAGACGGGGCAAAGAGAGACATGTAGAGAGAGAGAGAGACAGGGACAAAGAGAGACATGTAGAGAGAGAGAGACAGGGGCAAAGAGAGACATGTAGAGAGAGAGAGACAGGGGCAAAGAGAGACAGAAACAAAGAGAGAGAGAGACAGGGGCAAAGAGAGACATGTAGAGAGAGAGAGAGAGACAGGGGCAAAGAGAGACATGTAGAGAGAGAGAGACAGGGACATGCAAAGAGAGACATGTAGAGAGAGAGAGAGAGACAGGGGCAAAGAGAGACATGTAGAGAGAGAGAGACAGGGACATGCAAAGAGAGACATGTAGAGAGAGAGAGAGAGACAGGGGCAAAGAGACATGTAGAGAGGGAGAGAGACGGGGCAAAGAGAGACATGTAGAGAGAGAGAGACAGGGACAAAGAGAGACATGTAGAGGGAGAGAGACAGGGGCAAAGAGACATGTAGAGAGGGAGAGAGACAGGGACAAAGAGAGACATGTAGAGAGAGAGAGACAGGGGCAAAGAGAGACATGCAGAGAGACATGAGAGAGACAGGGACAAAGAGAGACATGCAGAGAGAGAGAGACGGGGCAAAGAGAGACATGTAGAGAGAGAGAGAGACAGGGGCAAAGAGAGACATGTAGAGAGAGAGAGAGAGACAGGGGCAAAGAGACATGTAGAGAGGGAGAGAGACGGGGCAAAGAGAGACATGTAGAGAGAGAGAGACAGGGACAAAGAGAGACATGAAGAGGGAGAGAGACAGGGGCAAAGAGACATGTAGAGAGGGAGAGAGACAGGGACAAAGAGAGACATGTAGAGAGAGAGAGACAGGGGCAAAGAGAGACATGCAGAGAGACATGAGAGAGACAGGGACAAAGAGAGACATGCAGAGAGAGAGAGACGGGGCAAAGAGAGACATGTAGAGAGAGAGAGAGACAGGGGCAAAGAGAGACATGCAGAGAGGGAGAGAGACAGGGGCAAAGAGAGACAGAAACAAAGAGAGACAGGGGCAAAGAGAGACATGCAGAGAGGGAGAGAGACGGGGCAAAGAGAGACATGTAGAGAGAGTGAGACAGGGGCAAAGAGAGACATGCAGAGAGACATGAGAGAGACAGGGACAAAGAGAGACATGCAGAGAGAGAGAGACGGGGCAAAGAGAGACATGTAGAGAGAGAGAGAGACAGGGGCAAAGAGAGACATGTAGAGAGAGAGAGACAGGGGCAAAGAGAGACATGTAGAGAGAGAGAGACAGGGGCAAAGAGAGACATGCAGAGAGACATGAGAGAGACAGGGACAAAGAGAGACATGCAGAGAGGGAGAGAGACAGGGGCAAAGAGAGACATGTAGAGAGAGAGGGCCCTAAAAAGAGAATATAAACTGGCAGACTACCTCACGACCATCAGAGACACAAAACAGAGACAGACCCTCACCAGGTACAGACTAAGCGACCACCAACTGGAAATTGAAAAAGGCAGATACAAGAAATCCTGGCAGCCTAGAGAGAATAGAATATGCGATCAATGTCTGGCCGGCGAGGTTGAAACAGAAATGCATTTCCTCCTAAAATGCGAAAAATTCAACACATCAAGAAACATATTATTCAACAAGCTAAGCCAAACAACCCCAGATTTCAAGGAATTGGATGACCTGTCAAAATTGAGATTAGTCCTGGGAGAAGGAGACAGACCATACCTTGGGGCCAAATATGTAACAACATGTCACAACCTGAGGACTGTTTAAAAGTAAGACTGTTTAAAATTAATATTGAACGTACCAAATGAAGTAGAAAGACTGTTTAAAATTAATATTGTTTAAAAGTAATATTGTATGTACCCAACAAATGTCAAATCGATTGACACCTACAGAATGTTGGAAAACTGTACCTTTTTGCTATGTAAGCTTTGGCAATATGGTTCTCTGTAAACTTTCATGCCAATAAAGCATTTGAATTGGAATTGGAATTGGACAGAGGCAAAGAGAGACATGTAGAGAGAGAGAGACAGGGGCAAAGAGAGACATGCAGAGAGGGAGAGAGACAGGGGCAAAGAGAGACAGAAACAAAGAGAGACAGGGACATGCAAAGAGAGACATGCAGAGAGGGAGAGAGACGGGGCAAAGAGAGACATGCAGAGAGAGAGAGACAGGGGCAAAGAGAGACATGTAGAGAGAGAGAGAGACAGGGGCAAAGAGAGACATGCAGAGAGACATGAGAGAGACAGGGGCAAAGAGAGACAGAAACAGAGAGACAGGGACATGCAAAGAGAGACATGCAGAGAGGGAGAGAGACAGGGGCAAAGAGAGACAGAAACAGAGAGACAGGGACATGCAAAGAGAGACATGCAGAGAGGGAGAGAGACAGGGGCAAAGAGAGACATGTAGAGAGAGAGAGACAGGGGCAAAGAGAGACATGCAGAGAGACATGAGAGAGACAGGGGCAAAGAGAGACATGTAGAGAGAGAGAGAGACAGGGACAAAGAGAGACAGAAACAGAGAGACAGGGACATGCAAAGAGAGACATGCAGAGAGGGAGAGAGACAGGGGCAAAGAGAGACATGCAGAGGGACATGAGAGAGACAGGGGCAAAGAGAGACATGTAGAGAGAGAGAGAGACAGGGACAAAGAGAGACAGAAACAAAGAGAGACAGGGACGTGCAAAGAGAGACATGCCGAGAGGGAGAGAGACAGGGGCAAAGAGAGACATGTAGAGAGAGAGAGAGACAGGGGCAAAGAGAGACATGCAGAGAGACATGAGAGAGACAGGGGCAAAGAGAGACAGAAACAAAGAGAGACAGGGACATGCAAAGAGAGACATGCAGAGAGTGAGAGAGACGGGGCAAAGAGAGGCATGTAGAGAGAGAGAGAGACAGGGGCAAAGAGAGACATGTAGAGAGAGAGAGAGACAGGAGCAAAGAGAGACATGTAGAGAGAGAGAGACAGGGGCAAACAGAGAGACAGAGAGACATGAGAGAGATATAGAATCCTGCAGTGAGACACACACACGGAGAGAGAGATAGAGAGACACAGAGAGAGACAGAGACAGAGCCCGACCCTGTTCAACATATACATAAATGAATTAGCAGACATGCTGGAGCAAAGCGAGTCACCAGGTCTCCGTCTCCTGGATGGAGAAGTGAAATCCCTGTTCTATGCGGACGACCTGGTTCTGCTGTCTCCCACAGAACAGGGATTACAGCAACAACTAGACCTACTCGACAAATACTGCCAAAATTGGGCTCTAACAGTAAATCTAAAGAAAACCAACATCATGATTTTTCAAAAAAGGCCCAGATGTCAGGAAAACAAATACCAGTTTACCCTCAGTGATACCACTATAGGACACACTATGAGCTACACCTACCTTGGTCTAACTATTACAGCATCAGGGAGCTTCAGCATAGCAGTGAATGCACTAAAAGAAAAAGCCCGAAGAGCCCTATATGCAATAAAAAGAAAATTCTACAACATCCAAATCCCAATCAAAATCTGGCTCAAAATATTTGACAGCATAATCCTGCCCATTGCACTGTACGGTAGTGAAGTATGGGGCCCGCTAAATCACCAAAGCTACACTAAATGGGAAAAACACACAATAGAAGCCCTACATGCAGAATTTTGCCGAAGCATCCTTCGCACCCAAAGAAAAACGCCAACAAATGCATGCAGAGCCGAACTAGGCAGATACCCACTGATAATAAACATCCAAAAACGAGCACTAAACTTCCTAAATCACCTCAAATCTAGCTCCCCAGACACCCTTCATTTCAAAGCCTTTCAGACCCAAGAGCTAAACCCAGAAAAGAGTCCCCTGAGTCAGCTGCTACTGAAACTAAGTACCCAGCCGGACCCTGACCAGCCCCAGACCAACACAGCCGTCCAAACACCAATCCGAGTGAACCAAATCATTAAAAAATGCAAAGAAACCTACCTGGAACATTGGAACAAAATAACCGAAAGCCAAAGCAGATTAGAATGTTACCGGGCCCTAAAAAGAGAATATAAACTGGCAGACTACCTCACGACCATCAGAGACACAAAACAGAGACAGACCCTCACCAGGTACAGACTAAGCGACCACCAACTGGAAATTGAAAAAGACAGATACAAGAAATCCTGGCAGCCTAGAGAGAATAGAATATGCGATCAATGTCTGGCCGGCGAGGTTGAAACAGAGATGCATTTCCTCCTAAAATGCGAAAAATTCAACACATCAAGAAACATATTATTCAACAAGCTAAGCCAAACAACCCCAGATTTCAAGGAATTGGATGACCTGTCAAAATTGAGATTAGTCCTAGGAGAAGGAGACAGACCATACCTTGGGGCCAAATATGTAACAACATGTCACAACCTGAGGACTGTTTAAAATTAAGACTGTTTAAAATTAATATTGAACGTACCAAATGAAGTAGAAAGACTGTTTAAAATTAATATTGTTTAAAAGTAATATTGTATGTACCCAACAAATGTCAAATCGATTGACACCTACAGAATGTTGGAAAACTGTACCTTTTTGCTATGTAAGCTTTGGCAATATGGTTCTCTGTAAACTTTCATGCCAATAAAGCATTTGAATTGGAATTGGAATTGGATAGAGAGACATGCAGAGAGAGAGAGACATGCAGAAAGACACACACGCAGAGAGAAAGAGATAGAGACAGACAGAGAGAGAGAGATAGACAGACACAAAGTGACAGACAGAGAGACACACATGCAGGGAAATAAACAACCAAAGAAAAGTACAAAACAAGGCAGAAACATGCGAGATACTGAGAGTAGAAAGACACATTTACCACCACAGAGGCCTCATGTGACATTTTACTGTAATAGACAGAGAGAGAACGATGCACATAGGTGCACTGAGAACAGAGGGAACTGTGAGCTGGAACAAGACAGTAAGAACAGAGAACACAGAGAGAGAGATGGAGAAGGAGCAAGAGAGAGAGAGAGAGGGGGAAATGGATTCAGTGGCCCTTTAACAAGTCAAAGTCTAGTCCCGGGATGGGACTGCGTTTGTTCTTCCTTCTCCGAGGCTATTTTTTTTTATGAACACAAAAGGGAGTTTGTATAAAAAATCTCCACCCAAACCTTCTAATAACGTGACACCGATTGCTGAGCATTGACAGATCCCGACATCTGACACCAACATTCCCTGCGAGCTGCACTTTGTTCTGCGCGGCCGGTTTCTTTTAGTGCGCGGCCCCTTTAAATTTCCGCGCACGTGCGGTATTTACAATGGAGAAGCCGGAACCTTTCCCAATTACAGCTTAGCAGGCGGGGCTAGTGCCTGACACTCAACAACAACAACAACAACAACTTGTATTCATACAGCGCCTTTAATGTAGTAAAACGTCCCAGGGCGCTGCACAGGGGCCTCACCAAACCTAAACTGAAAAGTCGCTCTCACCATCGAAATGCTCCTTCCCTTGTGTGACACGGCACTTTATCTATCAAGCAGCAAGATAACCATAAACCTCACTGATAAACGAGGACTGGCCAGCAGAAAAATGTTAGGACTACAACAGAGTGTTGCCATGGAGAGCAAACATGTTTGCACAAGGTGATATTTCAAACAGACAGCGGGTTTGAGTGTTCCACAATACCTTGATTTCAAATTCACTGACATTTTACAAAAACATCTTAAAAGAGAGAAATAAGGAACCCCTTACTCTGCTTCCCTCAAATCACTCACTGAGTTTATCTAGTAATACAGAGCAGGACAGTTCTACATGAACACAAAATCCAAGCTGACACTCCCAGTGCAGTACTGAGGGAGTGCTGCACTGTCGGAGGTGCCGTCTTTCAGATAAGACGATAAACCGAGGCCTCGTCTGCTCTTTCGGGCGGACGTAAAAGATCCCATGGCCACTATTTCGAAGAAGAGCAGGGGAGGTCAATTCCCCCCCCCCACCCTCCGGTGTCCTGGCCAATATTTATCCCTCGACGAACATCACTAAACAAAAATGGTGATCTGGTCATTATCACATTGCTGTTTGTGGGAGCTTGCTGTGCGCATATTGGCTGCCGAGTTTCTTACCTTACAGCAGCGACTACACTCCAAAAGTACTTTGTTGACTGTAAAGCGCTTTGGGGCATTCTGAGCTCGTGAAAGGCGCGATAGAAATGCAAGTCTTTCTTTTCTTCTTCGATTAGCAGTGCTGAAGCCACTTGTGGTGTCCTTACTCAGATCGCCCAACTCAGTAAAAACTACAGATCCAAACTGGGATCTTCCTTCTCGGTATGAGTAAATCCCACACTGAATTTACCAAATGTGCTATCGAGGGGAGGGCAGACTGTGCAAAAAAAAAAATACTGCAGACATTTATCTTTCAATGATCCCGAATGCCGATTTATGTAACCCTTTAGTGCGGTGCCATCTTTGGAGGTGAAATCTTGAATGAGGCCGTGTCTGCCTTTTCAGAAGAACGCTAAAAGATCCCATGCCGCTTTTTGTTTCTGTGAGGAGGAGCAGGGAATTCTCCCAGGGTCAGAAAACACTTCAAAAAATGAACTCAACCACCAACAAAACAGATTAACCGGTCATTCATCTCATTGCCCTCTGGGACCTTGTAGGCTGCAAATTGGTTGGCATGTTTGCCTCCAAAATAACAGGTATGACAGTTCAAAAAGAACCGCGTTGGCTGTGAAGTACTTTGGGAATTCCTAAGCACTGCATCAATGCAAGCTCGTTCCATCCATCCAATATTGGACTAAAGAAGCTGATTTAACAAGAATATTAGAGCTTCAACTCCAAGACGAGAGCATTCTTGGGAGATTTGTTTGCTAACCACGGGTGCCCCCCCCCCCCCCGCATCCACCCTCCGCCCCCGCCCCCCCCCCACCCCGCCCAAAGACCTTCATGGCTCTTATCTGGCAATGACATGCTTGACGATCAGAGTGCTTGACTTACAGCGGCCAAGCACCATTGTGATTTTAATCTGAACATGACCCCTGAATCCTCAAGGATTCACAGCTTGGCTTTGTTGTTCAGCAAGGCTTAACGTATGGAGACTGGAGCAGAATGGACCTCTCAGTGAACCAGGAATGGTTGCTGAAACACACACACACACACACACACACAGTCAGGCTTCTTCAAAGCCCTAATTCCCCCAACGGAGTGTGGGAAGTTCTGCTCCAGCTCATTGTAGATTGATAACTCTGCCCCCAAGAAAATCAATACGTAGTCACGGGGTCTCACTCCCGAGATCTGCCACACATGAAGCTACAGGGTTTGCTTTCTCAGATCCTTTGGACATCCTGGTGTAGGCTAAACAGCAGGGGGTCCCATTTCAGCAGCTTAAGCCTTAACATTCAACTAAAGGTCAGGAAAAATGTTATTGTTGAACCCCTGGTGGAAGTTGAATATTGCAAAGAGCACAGAGTGGGGGGAGGATGGGTTGGTCTTACAATCTTGTGTTTCAAAAAGCAGACTTTGGTAAGTTAATGCCCAGAGCCCGATCCATTCTACTTACTTTCAAAAGCATGTTCTAGGATATCGAGACACTGCAACTGCCTCATTCTTCAGTTATCATGGGAACATTTCCCCTCTATTACTTCATTTTTTTAAAAATAAAGCAAACTTTTAAGCTGAACAGGGTTATTTTTGTGAAGTGTTTCTGAGGATGCTGCTTATTAGGAAAGAAAGGGAGAGGGAGGGAAAGAGAGAGGGCAAGAAGGAAAGAAAGAGGGAAAGGAAGAAGGAAAGAGAGAAAGAAAGAAAGAGGGAAAGAGAGAGGGAAAGAGAAAGAAGGGAAGAAAGAAAGTGGGAAAGAAAGTGAAAGAAAGACAGAACGAAAGAAAGAGGGAAAGAAAGAAAGGTGATGTGCAGTCACTGCAGTTATGTTGGCAAAGTCAACAGCCAATTTCTGCACAGCAAGGTCCCACAAACCTCAAATAAGCTGAATGGCTCGCCTGTCTTTGTTTTTTAAATGGTATTACTTTGAGGGAGGAACGCTGGGAGCAAATTTCTGAAAGATAAAATAAAGTGCCATATACAGTAAATATAAGTCCTTGATCTTTCCTTCTTAAATCTGGTAAAGCATATTAGTGGCTGACTGATTCTCAGTTGGTTGAACCTAACGTGCACATCGCTGTAAGGCATGAGCTACAGCTATAAGTAACTCTGGACAATCTGCAACTGAACCATACGGACCAGAAGGTCCTAGGTTCAATTCCTGGTCTCTGGTAAGTTAGCTAATTTCAGACGAGAATGGCAACTTGGATGCTATCGGCCTCAGCATCCCTGGGTGAGGGAGAAGAAATAAAAACATTAAGCAGGCTTCCTACTCCCAATTATTACCCAATGATAGAGCTGTGATGCTCACCACAGTTGAACAGCTGAGTGCTGAGATCACAGCTTCAATATTTTGCGTTGCTGTGACAACCATGGAGGAATGCAAGAAGATCTCTCTCTCTCTCTGCTTGCTGGCACAAGTCCATATCTAGATTTGAATAAACTGCAGTCACAAAAAAATTTCATTTCTAAACACAATCCTCTCTAAATTGTTGGTTTCAATGTCGCACGCTAGTAGTCTGCCTTTGAATGAATGGAAAGTATTGAACATCGTTAGAAGGATTCCAGTGTAATTGGAGGTGTGCAAAATGTTTATAGCGTGTCTGCATGAAGTGGGAAAAATGCCCAACAGTTATCATTTATAGACTTTAAGGGGGAAAAATTCAGCTTCACACCTGTCTTAAGGCGCAAAAGCCGAGGAGCGAGGCGCTACCTCAGAGCGCTGGCGAAGTAAGGAAGGGCATATCAAAATGAACCTGCAAAGTGCTGCTCAGTACTCAAAACTCCTCCACACAGCGTTGAATCTCTCCAGAAGTCTCTCTCTCAGAATGCGTGGTGCAAAATGTCACCAACAAAAAAAGGCAGGAAGCGGTCGCCTTTAAATAGCGCTCCCTCAGTCCCTTTCTGAATGCATAACGCTCCCCTCAACCTGTCGTTGCTAGCGGCAGGCGGTAAGGCAGGGGGCGCCACTCAATATCCGGTCCGGGGTGCTGCGCACTCAACTGACGTCACGATCTGCCGGCACAGGAGATCGTGGCGGTAGTGTTTAGCGCCACCACAAAATGCTTAGTTAATTTCGCGAGTGGCGTAAACATCGCTGCACCCGGGTGCCAGTTGCTTTGCACCCCATTAGCGCCCTCTTAAGGCGCAAACCAACTGAATTTTTCCCCCTATGTCTTTTCACACAGGGGATGTGTCTGGAAGGAGCAGGGTAAATCACTGGTTGTAATAAATCAGTCAGAAGAAATTAACTGCAGGGCAAAAAAAGTGGAAGGAACATGTTTGAGGAGTTATGTTGAGGTGAGACACTCCTTAAAATGTATCTCTTTGACCAAGATTTTGACCAACCTGTCCTAATATGTGGCTCTGTATCAATTTTGTCTGGTAACGCTCCTGTGAAGCGCCTTGGGAATGTTTACATTAAAGGCGCTATATAAATACAAGTTGTCGTGAGAGGAAATGTTGTCGATCAATGGAGATTGTGGGGCATGAAGTAACATCTTATATACCCCCGGAAGCTCACTGATCAGTCGCCATCTTTCAACACAGAAAAGCCCAAGTTTCCTACGTCTTTCCTCATAATTCAGTCCTCTGACTATTATCATGTTGTTTTTGGTGGATTTCGGTCTTGCAGCTTCAGTGTGTGAGAAGAACAAATTAACCGCAGCTCGGCTCTGTCAGAAACCCAATCAATAGTGAAAGCAACAAATGAGACGAGGACTGATACTTCAATTCACGGCAATATAACACCTCTGTTGGAGTTTCCCTTCCATCCAGAGGATGTGGAGAACATTAGCTTTCCTACCCTTGCATGCGAAAGCGAGCGGACAGTCATTATCACAGCGACACGATGGTGACAGGCCCGCATCAGCTGGGCTTTCCACTCAAGGTGGGTCGAATGTAATTCAAAACCAATCTGAACATTGTCTCTGTACCAGAGTGAAAGGTGCCGACATTTACAGCGACTGTACAGCACAGAAGCAGGCCATCCGGCCCAACTGGCCTATGCTGGTGTTTATGCTCCACACGAGCCTCCTCCCTCCCCAATTCATCTCACCCTACCAGCACATCCTTCTATTCCTTTCTCCCTCATGTACTCATCTAGATTCCCCTTAAATTCATCTATGCTATTTACATTAGCAAATGTGACATTTGCCAACGGTTACGACAAAAGGCTCACCTGGAACAATAAAGAACAAAAACCAAAGATCAATCAATCGGTCAATGAACCAACCAGAGACATAATGAACCAGAAGGGCCCCGGTTCCATCCTCGGTCTGTGCTGAGGTAGTGCAAGGTGCAATAGGGAAGGTGTCATCGGGTACAGTGCCCTTGGGCTAGGGGAAGAAAACCTGGCCCATCAAACCCTTCTCCAAAGTTCCCACTCTCCTGATTGCTCGGCAACAACTGTGGCTGGAAAGTTGCGCGTGTTGATGCTGAATGAGGACTTGATTCCTGGGATGAGAGGGATGTCCTATGAGGAGGGATTGAGTGGATTGGGCCTATACTCTCTGGAGTTTAGAAGAATGAAAGGTGATCTCATTGATACATATATGATTCTGAGGGGCATTGACAGGGTAGATGCTGAGAGGTTGTTTCCCCTGGCTGGAGAGTCTAGAACTAGGGGGCATAGGATAAGGGGTTGGCCATTTAAGACAGAGATGAGAAGAAATCTCTTCACTCATAGGGTTGTGAATCTTTGGAATTCTCTACCCCAAAGGGCTGCGGATGCTGAGTCATTGAGTCACTGAGATCGATAGATTTTGGACTCTAAGGGAATCTAGGGATATGGAGATCGGGCGGGAAAGTGGAGTTGAGGTTGAAGATGAGCCATGATCTTATTGAATGGCGGAGCAGGCTCGAGGTGCCGTATGGCCTGTTCCTGCTCATATTTCTTATGATTTGGGATTCGATGGTCGGGCAGACTGCCTAACACTCACTGAAGCAGGTTGAGGACTATGCGGTCATTTGGGCAAAGTACCAAACAGCAAACAGCTACCTTGGATCCCAACCTCAGCGGGAGCAGGTATCAGGAATGGAGCGGTGGGTGGGTGGGGGGCTTGTGGGCGGAGATAATAATGGAAAGGGTATGGAAGTTCTCAACTAGCAGAATTCAACACAATTACAAAAAAAACTACTGAATTAGCGAGCGTGGAGAAGAGTAAAATGCCAGACAGCTCAAATTTAGATTTTTGCTAACCAGTTGAGAACTGACTTCAGAACAAATCGATCGCAGCTCATGGCTGTCACTAACCAAACTCCAAAGCCAAATGGAGAAAGCGACAAAGGAGTTTTGACTGACGGTCAAGAATCATCCAATTGGGAAGTGAAGAGTCTGTTTACTGACCTATTGGCGTGGGGCTACAAGTATGGGCATGTTGGGCGGCCAATGGCAAGAGTGTAGGGGCAGGACGGTTGGAGGCAGGATGTCCTGTGACGACAACACCTCCAGGAATATGGCCAACCAAATTTGGCAATCCTAGACCAGACGTGTCTGTAATCTCAGTGGCCATCTTCCCACTATTGAGCTTTACATTGTCTGAGAGTAAGGTTCCTGTTCTAAAAGATCCTACGTCTCTTTCAACACCCCCCCACCACCACCGCGCCCCCCCCCCCCACCCCACTCCCAACCCTACATCACCATTCCCAGTGGAGAGATGGAGCTATCATTGGCCCCTGGCCCTTCCAATCCACTCTGCAGCTGTCCGAAAAGAAAGAAAATAGTCAACTAAATTGGGGAACAAATCAGACTAAAAACCTCTCAGAATAAAACAAGACAGTTGGAATGGAAGGCGCTGATGTTAACATCAAGCTCAAGAGGGAGACTAAAAATCTCTCAGAATAGAACAAGACAGTTGGAATGGAAGACGCTGATGTTAACATCAAGCTCAGAGGAGAAGTGTTACAGATTGCACAGTTCCATATCCATCTTTGGGCGTACACTATGGAGAAAAGCTGCACTGGGAAATGCAGCTACCGAGAGGAGCTGGTGAAGAGGGTAGAATTGTTTTAAAAACATGTTTTATTTTTGAATCACTGTACAAAAATATGGAATAGTAAGAACACAGCAATGCAATGCGTACTAAGGCTCCTCCATTGAAAATAATACGTTTTAAATTGTAAGATTTTGAATGGAGTAGAGGAGCCTTGGTTTATATTTCATTGCTGTGTGTGGGACCTTGTTGTGCGCAAATTGGCTGCCACGTTTCCTACATTACGACAGTGACTGCAATTCAAAAAGTACTTCATTGGCTGTGAAGCGCCTTGGGACGTCCTGAGGTCATGAAAGGCGCTCTAGAAATGCAAGTTCTATCTATCTATTGATATATATAGGTCTTTAAAAGTGGCAGTGCAAATAGGTAAGGCCATAAAAAAGGCAAATGGAATCCTTTGATTTGTAACTAGAGGCACAGAATATAAAAGCAATTGAAGCCCAAAGGATTCAAGGGACAGTGGCAGCATGGATACAAAATTAGCTGAAGGTCAGAAGTCAGAGAGTAGCAGTGAATGGTTGTTTTTCAGACTGGAGGGAGTTTTACTTGCCCCACAGGGGCTGTTGTTGGGACCACTGCTCTTTTTCGATACATATTAATGACCTGGACTTGGGTATGCAGAGCATTATTTCAAAGTTTGCAGATGGGATGAAACTTGGAAATGCAGTAAAAAGCGAGGAGGACAGTCACAGACTTCGGGAGGACATAGACAGACTGGTAAAATGGGCAGATACATAGAAACATAGAAACATAGAAGATAGGAGCAGGAGTAGGTCATTCGGCCCCTCGAGTCTGCTCCGCAATTCAATGCAAGCATGGCTGATCATCCAAATTCAGTACCCTGTCCCTGCTTTCTCCCCATATCCCTTGATCCCCTTAGCCTTAAGAAATATATCTAACTCCTTCTTGAATATATTTAATGAATTGGCCTCAACTGTCTTCTGCGGTAGAGAATTCCACAGGTTCACTACTCTCTGGGTGAAGAAATTGCTCCTCTCTGTCCTAAATGGCTCACCCCTTATCCTTAGACTGTGACCCCTGGTTGTGGACTCCCCCGCCATCGGGAACAGCCTTCCTGCATCTAGTCTGTCTAGTCCTGTTAGAATTTTATAAGTTTCAATGAGATCCCCTCTCATTCTTCTAAACTCTAGCGAATATAAGCCTAATCGACCCAATCTCTCTTCATACGTCATTCCTGCCATCCCATGTATCAGTCTGGTGAATCTTCGCTGCACTCCCTCCATGGCAAGAACATCCTTCCTCAGATAAGGCGACCAAAACTGCACACAATACTCAAGGTGTGGTCTCATCAAGGCCCTGTACAACTACAGCAAGACATCCTTGCTCCTGTACTCGAATCCTCTTGCTATGAAGGCCAGCATACCATTTGCCTTCTTAACCGCCTGCTGCACCTGCATGCTTACCTTCAGTGACTGGTGCACAAGGACACCCAGGTCTCGTTGCACTTCCCCTTTTCCCAATCTATTGCCGTTCAGATAGTAATCTGCCTTCCTGTTTTTGCCGTGAAAGTGGATAACCTCGCATTTATCCACATTATACTGCATCTGCCATGCATCTGCCCAATCGCCCAACCTGTCCAAATAGTACTGGAGTTTCTCTGCATCCTCCTCACAGCACACACGCCCACCCCGCTTTGTGTCATCTGCAAACTTGGAGATATTACATCTAGTTCCCTTGTCTAGATCATTAATATATATTGTGAATAGCTGGGGTCCTAGCACCAATCCCTGCGGTGCCCCACTAGTCACTGCCTTCCACTCGGAAAAAGACCTGTTTATTCCAACTCTTTGCTTCCTGTCTGCCAACCAGTTTTCTATCCAAGTCAGTACCTTACCCCCAATCCCATGTGCTTTAACTTTGCATGCTAATCTCTTATGCAAGATGAAATTTAATGCAGAGAAGTGTGAAGTGATTAATTTTGATAGGAAGAATGAGCAGAGACAATATACAGGAAACTCTCGATTTACCGGCAAAATTCAGGAGTAGGTTCAGGTAAGTTTTACTTCATATTAGTGGCCGTTCCTGGATCTGTGGCTGTGTAATCGGGGTTCCTGCACTTGTTGCTAAGCAACAGGGACGCTTGGTCTGTGGCCGGGCTTCTTGCACCTGTTGCTAAGCAACAGGGAAGCCTGGATTTGTTGCTGTGTACGGAGCTCTCGTACCTTTTAACTATGCCTCTCTGTAATCCAGACTTTTTGATAAACCGGCACCACGCCGGTCCCGTCGGTGCCGGATAAAAAAGAGTTTCCTGTAAGCTAAATGGTACACAATTTTAAAAGCGGTGCAGGAACAGAGGGACCTGTGAGTGCATGTACACAAGTCTTTGAAGGTGACAGGAGAAGTTGAAAAGGTTGTTAAAAAGGCTTTCGGGGTCCTTGGCTTTAAAAACAGAGGTTTAGAGTACAAAAGCAAGGGAGTTATGCCAAACCTTTATAAAACACTGGTTCGGCCGCAGCTGGACTATTGTGGCCAATTCTGGGCTCCCCACTTTAGGAAGGATGTCAAGGCCTTGGAGAGGGTGCAGAGGAGATTTACTAGAATGGTACAGGATATGAAAGACTTCAGTTATGTGAAAAGACTGGAGAAACTGGGGTTGTTCACCTCAGAGCAGAGAAGATTTGATTGGTTTTCAAAACCATGAAGGGTTTTGATAGAGTAAATAAGGAGAAACTGTTTCCAGTGGCAGAAAGGTCGGTGACCAGAGGACGCGGATTTAAGGTGATTGGCAAAAGAACCAGAAGCGACATGAGGGAAAAAAAATTACGCAGCGAGTTGTGATGATCCGGAATGCTTACTGGCTGAAAGGGTGGTGGAAGCAGAATCAATAATAACTTTCAAAAGGGGAATTGGATAAGAAAACTTTGCCGGGGTATGGGGAAAGAGCAGGGGAGTGGAACTAATTGGATAGCTCGTTCAAAAAGCCGGCACAGGCACAATGGGCCGAATGGTCTCCGTCAGTGTTGCATCATTCTATGAATCTAAGGAGTTAACACTGAACATCTGCAAGACTTCAGTTAGGCTGCATTGCGTATAGTTTAGGGACTCCATTACAGGAAGGATATGAAATCAATGGAAAGGTGCATTGTAGCCGGGGTGAGAGGTCACCGTTCTGAAGAGCGGTTCAAGAACCTAGAGGTTTTATTTCACTCCAGCTGAGAGCTTAAGGGTAACCTGATAGAGGCGTTCAAGATTAGGAAGGGTTTGTGAGGTCAACTGTGATTTGATCGCATGCTTCCGCTGGTTAGGGAGATGGTGACAAAAAGGCACAAATTTAAGAAATCACAAAAGGAATTAAAGGGAAGGTTAGATAAACATATCTCTACACCACAGATGGTGTTAGAATGTGCATTTGGCTGCTTCAACAGGTCTATTTTATTTGAAAAGGAATATCAGGCAATTACTTGAAAAAGTGGAATATTAAAGGGTTATGAGGGAGTTTAGAAGAATGAGAGGTGATCTCATTGAAACATACAAGATTCTGAGGGGGATCGACATGGTAGATGCTGAGAGACTGTTTCCCCTGGATGTAGAGAGTCTAGAACTAGGGGGCATAGTCTCAGGATAAGGGGTTGGCCATTTAGGACTGAGATGAGGAGGAATTTCTTCACTCAGAGGGTTGTGAATTTTTGGAATTCTCTAGCCCAGAGGGCTGTGGATGCTGAGTCGTTGAGTATATTCAAGGCTGAGATCGATAGATTTCTGGACTCTCGGGGAATCAAGGGATATGGGGATCGGGCGGGAAAGTGGAGTTGAGGTCGAAGATCAGCCATGATCTTATTCAATAGGTGGAGCAGGCCTACTCCTGCTCTTAATTCTTATGTTATGAGCAGTAGAGTGGGATTGGACTAGGTAGCTCATGCGAAGAGAAAGACAGGCACAAACTTGATGGGCCGAATAGTCTGTTTTTCTGCCACAACATTCTATGATGATGTGATGTGACGAGAAAAAAAAATGCAAATAAGCATAGAAAATTGATATCAAAATAATGTCAACATGCAGCAGGATAGTAACAATGAAACAGCATGAGATTTGTCCCAGAGAATGTCTTGAATAGATTTTCTGTATACAAGGAGGAAGAGGTCATGCCTCAAATTTACAATGGTCATACTTGTGTTAAAATCTCTTTGTGGGCTCCCTATCTCCATAACGTCCTCCAGGCCTACATCCACCCGCTCCCCCTCACCCCCCACCAAACCCCGAACTCGCCATTCCTCAGACTCCAGAACCTTGTGCATTCCATCCCCTCCCTTCGCCCCATTGGCACCCATGCCTTCAGCCACCTAGGCCCCATGCTCTGGAATTCCCTTCCCAAACCCGTCCACCTCTCTCTCTCTCTCCCCTCCTGTAAGACCCTCCCTAAAATCTACCTCTCTGACCGAGCTGTTGGTAACCCCTCCTAATCTCTCCTCCTCTGGCTCAGCATCCAAGTTATTGTTCAACCCATAACCTCTGTAAAGTGCTTTCCCAAGTTAAAAGGTGCGATATAAATATAAATTATTGTTGAGGCAGGCAAATGGAAATCTCATCTGCAGGAACGGGAAAAAAAAATCTGAAGATAACAGGCAAACAACACGAGGGCAGGAAGGGGCAGGTTCCCTAAGCGATGTAATGGAGGGAGTTTTATAGAAGTCAGAATAAAACCAGTTAACACTCCTGGGTTGATGTCCTCAAGATGAATAGGAACCGGGTCACACCCAGAATGCAGTGCTAAGATGCCCCAAGTGCCCTGCAGCTTCAGAGTGTACATCGAGAGATGGCTCAGGTTATCCCTCATGCTCGTAGAAACAAGCATTGGCAAGCCAAATTAGTTGCTGAATATTAGATGTCAGGAGACCATCCAATTCCCTTTCTGAAGACTAAGAAAGACCTCCAGTTGGCTCTTGGATTTTTGAGCAGATTCCAATGCTCAAATTTATTAGTCCAGTCAAAGCTAAGAAGCCTATGGTTCCTTTATTATTGAAGGCACAGGCAAGATTATAAGCAGGGTGAGTAGGCTTGATCAACTCCCACAGCAGAGCACGTGATGTCCTACAGGTATCGCCATGTTCTAAAAGTATTTCCAAATGCTTCCAAAAGCTGAGGAAAGAATTAAGGGTCACCAATTAGCATTCACGCCATGCGTGTGCCAGGCAATGACCATCTCCGACAAGAGAGTCTAACCACCGCCCCTTGACATTCAACGGCATTACCATTGTCAAATCCTCCGCCACGAACATCCTGGGGGGTCACCATTGACCAGAAACTTAACTGGACCTGCCACATAAATACTGTGGCTACATTAGCAGGTCTGAGACTGGATATTCTGCGGCGAGTGACTCACCTCCAGATTTCCCAAAGCCTTTCCACCATCTACAAGGCACAAGTCAGGAGTGTAATGGAATACTCTCCACTTGCCTGGGTGAGAGCAGCTCCAACAATGCTCAAGATGCTCGACACCATCCAAGACAAAGCAATCCATTTGATTGGCACCCCATCCACCACCTTAAACATTCACTCCCTCCACCACCGGCGTACCATGGCTGCAGCGTGTACCATCTACAAGATGCACTGTAGCAACTCGCCAAGGCTTCTTCGACAACACCTCCCAAACCTTCAACACCTAGAAGAACAAGGGCAGCAGGCATGTGGGAATACCATCACCTCCAAGTTCCCCTCCAAGTCACACACCATCCTGAGTTGGACATATATCGCTGTTCTTTCATTGTCGCTGGGTCAAAATCTTGGAACTTCCTCCCTACCAGCACTGTGGGAGTACCTTCACCACACAAGACTGCAGTGGTTCAAGAAGGTGGCTTACCACCACCTTCGCAAGGGCAGCTAGGAATGGTCAATAAATGCTGGCCTTGCCAGCAACGCTCACCTCCAGTGAATGAATACATTAAAAGAAGGGAGGGGACAGAATGGAACCACTTGCTCGACATCTGACACTGTAAGGTGTCAGCGTCCAATTCGAGCCAATTATACTAGACTTAACCTCAGTCTTTGGCAGCGCAAGAGGAATAAAGTAAACAAGTCACTGTATAGGATTGATTGGGATTAGTGCAAAAGCTGTAATCTGAAGCCGACAGGTTACACCTGCGCCACACGTCCAACAATGCCAGGTCCTTAACATCTATGGCAGCAGGCCAATGTCATACGAGAGGGGGAAGCCACAGCCAGGGAGCTGATCCATCCGAGGATTCAGAACACAACTGAAATCTCCCACCTGTAACTGAAGTAGGACACAGTCGCAGGGACAGAACCAGGTAGCGCTAACAAGCGAGAGAGTCAGTGCTCGGGAAGTTAGAAACTGAGAAACATAGGAGCAGGAGTAGGCCATTCGGCCCTTCGAGCCTGCTCTGCCATTCAATATGATCATAGCTGATCCTCTATCTCAATACCATATTCCCGCTCTCTCCCCATACCCCTTGATGCCTTTTGTGTCTAGAAATCTATCTATTTCCTTCTTAAATATATTCAGTGACTTGGCCTCCACAGCCTTCTGTGGTAGAGAATTCCACAGGTTCACCACCCTCTGAGTGAAGAAATTTCTCCTCATCTCAGTTCTAAATGTCCTACCCTGTATCCTGAGACTGTGACCCCTTGTTCTAGACCCCCCAGCCAGGGGAAACATCCTCCCTGTATCCAGTCTGTCCAGCCCTGTCAGAATTTTATATGTTTCAATGAGATCCCCTCTCATTTTTCTAAACTCTAGTGAATACAGGCCTAGTCGCCCCAATCTCTCCTCATACGACAGTCCTGCCATCCCAGGAATCAGTCTGGTGAACCTTCGCTGCACTCCCTCTATGGCAAGTATATCCTTTCTTAGGTAAGGAGACCAAAACTGCACACGGTACTCCAGGTGCGGTCTCACCAAGGCCCTGTATAACTGTAGTAAGACATCCTTGCTCCTGTACTCAAATCCTCAAAGTTAACAGTTCATGGATAGAAACAAGGCTACAATGGGTCAGTTCATCTGCTCGATTTTGGAACGAGGAAGGCAAACCGCTCGCTGCTGGGGAGAAGAATGAGATGCACAGAGAAAGGTGCTCATCTGTCCTCCACAACACGCCTCATCCAAGCAGGGCTTGCAACCCTCCAGGATTGTCCCCAGGAATTAAAGCTTAATCTCCCGGACACTGCCTGGAACAACTTGGCAGAAAAATCGTAGAGGGCACAAAAAACTATGGGCTGGATTTTGTCAATGGGGACATGATGGAGGCGGGACTCCCACTTTTTGGGTTGTAGTCCCGCCTCCATCGACTTGTGGCCAACCCACACTATTTTACCTTGATTGACCTTGTTAAGCCCGCCCAGCGGGCTCAGCAGGCCAATTAAGGGACATCTGGTTACTGGTGACATCAGTGATTGATATTTCATCTGTCAAGAGCTTTTGACAGAAGAAAAATCATCGTTCAACAGCTCTGTGAAGCTGTCAAACACTGACAATCTGTCTTCTAACTTGAGTCCTTCTACTCAGACTCAGTTAGAAAGCTCTCCAGACCAGAAAGCAGAATGCTGCAACTTTTGATAGTTCAGCGGCCATTCTGCATTCTGTGCCGATGAACTGAAGGAAGGAAGCCTGCAGGAGAAAGTAAAGGTAAGTAAAACTTATTAAAACACTTTACACTTACCTCACACACTTAACTCTGCACACATGCACCCATCACTCACCTGCACAACGGACATCTCGACCCCTCCAACCCCTTCAGACCGACGGTCCGCCTCGCTAATTTGGCGTGGTTCGGCGCCATCGGGAAGTCCACACTTCAGGGCTAAAAATAGGGATTAGGCAAAAAACTGCCTGTTAACTACCTGTTAACAGGCAGTTAATTGGCACTAATCCCCTTCCCGCCTCGGGGAGGCGGCTCCCAGCACAGGTTGGATACCCGCCTCCTGGGACATTGGCACGGAGGCGGGTTGGGGGCGGGATGGGTTCCTGCCCCCCGATTCTGCAATTTTCCCACCACTCCCGCCTCCACGGGGCTTGGAAATTCGAGCCCTATTTTTTTTTCCCCATTTCCTTTTGATTATTATTTATTATAAAAATATTGGAGATGGGTTAAAATTGCTGTTTGGCCGAATGGGGCGGTTGGTCATGTGCGGGAACCTCCAGGAATACATCCAAGCAGTGTTGGCAAACCCCACATCGAAAAGCATCACTTCAAATAGTACTTAGTTGGCTCTGAAACGCTTTAAGACATTTCAGGAGGATGTCAAAGGTGCTATATTAATGCAAGTTCTATTGCAGAGGGAATGAATGAGCTGTTGAAGGAGTCAGGGAGCAGGCAATGTACCGCAGGATGAAAAATAAGAAGATAAAGGGTAGAAACAATGGGATTGGGAAGCTGGGAAACGTGCAAATACCTGGCTCAAATACACATTTTAAATCAACATGTTGGAGAGAGACAGCTTAGTTGTCACTCACATCCAAGTCCAGGTAATGTTTCTAAACACAGAAACATAGAAGATAGGAGCAGGCGTAGGCCATTCAGCCCCTCGAGCCTGCTCCGCCATATAATGAGATCAAGGCTGATCATCCAAATTCAGTACCCTGTCCCTGCCTTCTCCCCATATCCCTTGATCCCTTTAGCCTTAAGAAATATATCAAACTCCTTCTTGAATATATTTAATGAATTGGCCTCAACTGCCTTCTGTGGTAGAGAATTCCACAGGTTCACCACTCTCTGGGTGAAGAAATTCCTCCTCATCTCTGTCCTAAATGGCTTACCCCTTATCCTTAGACTGTGACCCCTGGTTCTGGACTCCCCCACCATCGGGAACATCCTTCCTGCATCTAGTCTTTCTAGTCCTGTTAGAATTTTATAGGTTTCAATGAGATCCCCTCTCATTCTTCTAAACTCCACCGAATATAAGCCCAATCGACCCAATCTCTCCTCATTAAAAAATTGGGCAGCATCTGGAGAAGCACTAAAGCTATCCCTGGAAATAAAGGTCAGGCCAGACAATAGCAATGTCTTAACCAAACTTCACAGGACTAATATCCACCAATGAAACAGAGAGGAAAACGGGGCACTTTCAAAACCAAATGTCTCACAAGATGGTCAGAGAGAGCACTACGTTCAGTTCTGGGCACCATACCTCAGGAAGGATATACTGGTCTTGGAGGGGATGCAGTGTAGCTTCACCAGGATGGTACCGGGACTAAAACGGTTAAATTATGACAGGTTGCATAGACTATGGATGTATTCCCTTGAGCACAGAAAATTAAGGGACAATCTAATCGAGGTGTTTAAGATGATTAAAGGCGTTGATGGGGTAAATAGAGAAACTATCTGCTCTGATAGGAGGAAATCCAGAAAAAGGGAGCATAACCATAAAGTTAGAGCTAGGCCGTTCAGGGGTGATGTCAGGAAGCACTTCTTCACACAAAGGGTAGTGGAAATCTGGAACTTTCTCCCCCCAAAATCTGTTGAGGTTAGGTTAATTGAAAATTTCAAAACTGAGCTTGACAGATTCTTGCTAGGCAACATTGTTAAGGGTCACGGAACCAAGGCGGGTAGATGGAGCTAAGATACAGATCAGCCCTGTTCTAACTGAACGGTGGAACAGGCTCGAGGGGCTGAATGGCCTGCTCCTGTTCCTAACCGGCAGCAAGTCAAGCTGAGAAGGAAAAGCATCAAAGCTTGGGCCGGTCACATGCTCAGGATGCAGGGCTTTGGAATATTGCACCCAGGGAATCGACACCACCTCGAAAGAGCCACAGTTGCTGGCCCCCCCCCAAAAAATCAGCAAATAAACAAAATGGCAGAGTTGGCCACATGTATCTGAAACACTGAAGGAGGCACAAACAATTAAGCTTCACTGAAAATGCAGTGATAAACCTTGCTCTCCAGCGCACCCATATACAGGAAACGCTCTTTTTACTGGCACCTAAATAACCGGAAATCTCTCTTAACTGGCAAAATTCAGGAGTTGGTTCAGGTAAGTTTTACTTCATATTAGTGGCCATGTAACCGGGGTTCCTGGATCCGTGGCCGTGTAACCGAGGTTCCTGCACCTGTTGCCATGCAACAGGGACGCCTGGATCTGTGGCCGTGTACGGGGCTCTCGTACCTTAGTAAGTATACCTCTCTGTAATCCGGACTTTTTGATCAACCGGCACCACGCCGGTCCCGTCGGTGCCGGATAAAAAAGAGTTTCCTGTATTAGTTGTGTGATTTGAATAGTGCCCCGGACACCATTGCACAATGGGTTATACTACAAGTATCTGGATCTAGAACTCACTGCCTGAAAGGGCGGTTAGAAGCAGATTCAATAGCGACTTTCAAAAGAGAATTGGATAAATACTTGGAAGGGGGAAAAAAAATTGCAAGGCTACGCGGAAAGAACAGGGGAGAGTGGGACTGATTGGAAAGTTAATCAATGGGCACAATGGCCCAAATGGCTTCCTTCTGTGCTGTATGATTCTACAACTACCCAGGACACAGGTGGCATCATAAACACATTACTAAAACAGCAATCTATAGTCATTATCTTTTTGAAAACTAACCAAATCTCTGCCGTTTGTGTTCTATTACAATCAATAGACTTTAACTTCCAATAAATAATTCACAGATGTATTAAAGCAAAGCTGCTTTCCCACCACTCTCCCCTGTGCCAGACTACAGCAGATGATATTTGAATCTTATTAGTGAATTGTCTCTCGAGGTGTTTCACATCAGACCTGAACATTGCTTTAACAAGAATGAAAATGACTCATTATTCCATTATGTTGTTGTGTGTATTTGAAGTTCACGGAATGGAACGGTGCACGGCAGTGAGTGAGCTCTCGGTACATTGGCCAGATAAGGGACGGGAATTTTCACCGAGCTCTCTCGGTTTCAGCCATACTTCCAGAGAAGTTGCGGCACAGGAGCTCCAAGGAAATTTCCGCCTGTATCTCTTACGCCATCTCCCATACCGCCGAGTGTCAGTCCTGGCTCAGTGGGAGGCATACTCGCGTCCCCCGAGTCAGAAGGTTGTGGGTTCGAGTCCCACTCCAGGCACTTGAGCGCACAGTCTAGGCTGACACTCCCACTGCAGTACCGAGGGAGTGCTGCACTGTCGGAGGTGCCGTCTTTTGGATGAGACAACAAAACCGAGGCCCCATCTGCCCTCTCAGGTGGACGTCAAAGATCCCATGGTACTATTTTGAAGAAGAGCTAGAGAGTTATTCCCGGTGTCCTGGCTAATATTTATCCCTCAACAGCAATGAAGAGAGACTGGACAGGCTGGGGTTGTTTTCCTTAGAGCAGAGAAGGCTGAGGGGGGGGACCTGATTGAGGTGTACAAAATTATGAGGGGCATAGATGGGGTAGATGAAAGGAACTTTTCCCCTTAGTAGAGGGGTCAATAACAAGGGGGCATAGATTCAAGGTAAGGGGCAGGAGGTTTAGAGGGGATTTGAGGAAAAAACTTTTTCACCCAGAGGGTGTTTGGAATCTGGAACTCACTGCCTGAAATGGTGGTAGAGGCAGGAACCCTCACAACATTCAACAAGCATTTAGATGAGCACTTGAAATGCCATAGCATACAAGGCTACGGACCAAGTACTGGAAAATGGGATTAGAATAGACAGGGCTTGATGGCCAGCCCAGACACGATGGGCCGAAGGGCCTCTTTCTATGCTGTGTAACTCTATGACTCTATGAATATCACTAAAAAACACATTATCTGGTCATTTATCACATTGCTGCTTGTGGGAGCTTGATGTGCGCAAATTGGCTGCCGTGTTACTTACAACAGTTCAATTGGCTGTAAAGCGCTTTGGTACGAGCTGCGTTTGAGGAAGGCGCTATATATAAATGCAAGTTCTTTCTTCCGTTCTCTCCAGCCCTCCCTACTCCTCTCCTGTAGTTTTCCCTGCCCAAATTGGCACCCCAGCCAAGAAGCCATTCCTCAGGTGTGACCTTTGACAGTGAGAGGTGACAGGCGATTGGGGGAGGTGGGGGGGTGGGCGGTGGGCGTGGCAGCAATACAGCAGAGCCTGACCCTGTCCTTGGCCCACTTCAACCCCATGCGCCTGTTCCAACAGGTGGGGAGTTGGGTCGCCATCAGGAGGGGGAACTAACTCGCGCTTCCCCCCTCATCGCCCCACCCCCCCCTCGCATCTCAGCGGCGCTGAGGCAAACTGCAGCACTCCTATTACAGGCCCTGGCTGCGAACAGCCAGCTTAGCACAGGCCAGTGTTTACCAGCTGCCATCTCCCTGGTCGCTTTGGCTCAGTTCCACGCTGGGCACCGAACGTCTGCAGGCAAAAGCTCCAGCATGTAATGCAATAATGTCAGACATTCGCACAGTGCCGTCACCGAGAACAGCATAATAGCTTCCCTTCGATTCCGCTTACATGCTTAAAATGCCAGATGCACTAAACATCCTGATTACTTCCTGGAGCATTACCTTGGGGGCTAGCGGCGGAGCTACCAGCACAGTCGCAAAACAATATCAAATCCTCATGTGACACAGCAAGGCTGGCAAGGACCATCAAATATTAAATGAGAACACGCGGGAGCGTTATTGAACAGCAGACGGCTGCGGGCGACACTGGCAGAACAGAACGCGGCCTCACCAGTCCACAGAATCAAGCAGCTTCGCTGACACATTACACGATAAATATATAAAAAAACAAAGGCGAGGCGAGGAATACTCCTAACAAGCTCCACCACTGACATTATGCAGGAATTGGAGCAAGAGAGGATTATCGGAGAACACTGAAGCAACAGTACAATCCTCCTGTCAAATGTCTGCCTTATTCCAACCAGATATTAATTAGCACACTTGCGAAGGCACCTTTGTACCCAAGACTGGGCCTCCTCCCAGAGGTAATGTGAGTGGAGCCACTCCACTCAAGTAAAATAATACAGGAACAGCACAGTTGTATTGCCTCGCAGTACACCTTCAGGGACCTGAGCTCTCTCCCCTACAAACTACTCTGTCTGCTGGGACCCCTTCCCCCGACACTGCTGGGGCTACTCACTTTAGGCTGACACTCCAGCGCAGTACTGAGGGAGTGCTACGCTGCCGGAGGCGCCGCCTTATCGGATGAGATGTTAAACCAAGGCCCACCCCCCGCCCCGCCTACCCTCACAGATGGATGTAAAAGATCCCACGTCCACCATTCAAAGAAGAGCGGGGGAATTCTCCCCGCTGTCCTGGGCCAATATTTATCCCTCGAAAAATTCGATTATCCGGTCATTATCACATTCCTGTTTGCTGTGTGCAAATTGGCTGCCGCATTTCCTACAGTGACTTCATTGGCTTTGGGACGTCCTGAGGTTGTGAAAGGCGCGATATAAATGCATGTCTTTCTTTGTTCCTTTAAAACCTTTCACTGTCTGATGAACGTTTTAGACCCACGGGGAGGTAAACTGCCGGGGTAAATTGCCCGCCCGTTATAGAACCCGCCAGATTTTCATTCCACCCGAGTGATCCGCTCCAGGTTACCAACAGGCCAGTGAAGTTTAAATGACCCCCCACTTTGTTCAATTTTAGAATAGTAGGCCTAGGACAATTGTGCGGGGTATTCTCCTCAAATCCAGCACTGTAGACACAACTAGGTGTTACCCCCCTCCACCCCCACTGCCCCACTAGGATAAATGAAGGCAGCTGCATATTTGCTGGGCAGTCGAGCCAGAACACAACAGCAACAACCTGCATTTATATAGCGCCTTTAACATAGGTAAACGCCCCAAAGCGCGTCACAGGAGAGTCACCAGACAAGAATTGACACTGTGCCAAAGAATATTAGATGAGGTGACTAAAAGCTTGGTCAAAGAGGGAGGTTTGAAGGAGGGTCTTAAAGCAGGAGGCGGGGGGAGTGGCGGAGGGAATTCCAGAGCTTAGGGTCTAGACAGCTGAAGGCACGGCCGCCAATGGTGGGACGAAGGGAGTGGGGGATGCGTAAGAGCCAGAACACTGAATGGGTATCTAACTTGTGCAGTTAATTGCACCCTACCTGTGCACAGGTACAAGTTTAAGAATCCCACCCATTTATAAGACTCGCTCAGCAGTCTCGATTTTGGGATCCAGATCAAGAATTGCAGATTACCTGCTAAGGCCCCCTCCGCTCATTACATCAACCGTAAATACTGAAACTGACAAATTCCAAATCACAATGCTCGTCACTTCGAGTCGGAGCATTAAGGTGCTTTGATATCGCTCAAGGCCTGGGCCGGTGCCACCAGGGTCCATGACGTGTGGGGTTTTCTATGGCTGCAAGCCAAATATTAACCAGCCAGCACTCACTGAAAGCAGGGACCGCTTGTAGCGGGTCTCTCGGGTTTCTGGTCTCACCAATCCCGGCAGTTTTACATCAGCCTTGCAGTCGGCTGGGCAAGGGACCCCCCTTGGGAGCTTGGCGGTACGAGATCAACATGGAGGCGCCTTAAATTGTGCCGTAATAAGAACAGAAGAAACCCATCAGCTACAATATTTCATCACACTGCCATCTCTTATCCTTTTTTTTCATTGATGGGATGTGGGCGTCACTGGCAAGGTCAGCATTTATTGCCCATCCCTAATTGCCCTTGAGAAGGTGGTGGTGATCCGCCTTCTTGAACAGCTGCAGTCCGTGTGGTGAAGGTACTCCCACAGTGCTGTTAGGGAGGGAGTTCCAGGATTTTGACCCAGCGACGATGAAGGAACGGACGATAAATTTCCAAGTCAGGATGGTGTGTGACTTGGAGGGGAACTTGGAGGTGCTGGTGTTCCCATGCGCCTGCTGCCCTTGTCCTTCTAGGTGGTAGAGGTTGCAGGTTTGGGAGGTGCTGCCGAAGAAGCCTTGGCGAGTTGCTGGAGTGCATCTTGTAGATGGTACACGCTGCAGCCACGGTACGCCGGTGGTGGAGGGAGTGAATGTTTAAGGTGGTGGGTGGAGTGCCAATCAAACGGACTGCTTTGTCTTGGATTGTGTCGAGCTTCTTGACTGTTGTTGGAGCTGCACTCATCCAGGCAAGTGGAGAGTATTCCATCACACTCCTTACTTATCTCCTCACCAGTACAATTTTATTTTAAGCACGTTCAAACGCCATTTCCTCCTCTTAAAAGACATGAAGAAAATGAGTGCGGACTGGACGTTAGTCACAGCTGGAGAAATGAGCTCCAAGATTTCCACCCCTCCCCCACCGAGTAAGTACACAGACCAGGTGGGGTCACCGGTTCCACGGCCGACCCGCGCTGAGTGAATGTGATCTCCGCTGGGATGGCGGCAGGAGTGCCACAATTAGCCTCACTGCCTCTGGATTAAAGAACGGAGGGAGTCACAATCAGGGCTCCTTCTCTGACCGCTAGCCAGTCGGGTGTTAGTGTGTTGGTGTCAATGTTCCCTTTAGGCTGCGTTGCCACGCAACGGTCTGGAGCCCCCCCCCCCGCCCCCACACAGGCCGATCACCGGCTTTTCAGTTAGAATAACTGCGCGTGCGTGAACATTTGAAACGGCCGCGGACCCACCAAAAATGACAGGGAACATTGGTTGGTGTGTGTGTGTGAGTTGGCGGGTGTGAGTTGGCGGGTGTGTGTGAGTTGCTGTGTGTGTGAGTTGGTGGGTGTGAGTTGGTGGGTGTGAGTTGCTGTGTGTGTGAGTTGGTGGGTGTGAGTTGGTGGGTGTGAGTTGGTGGGTGTGAGTTGCTGTGTGGGTGAGTTGGTGGGTGTGAGTTGGTGGGTGTGAGTTGCTGTGTGGGTGAGTTGGTGGGTGTGAGTTGGTGGGTGTGTGTGTGAGTTGGTGTGTGTGAGTTGGTGGGTGTGTGTGTGAGAGAGTTGGCGTGTGTGTGAGTTGGTGGGTGTGAGTTGGTATGTGTGAGTTGGTGTGTGTGAGTTGGTGTGTGTGTGTGAGAGAGTTGATGTGTGTGTGAGTTGGTGGGTGTGAGTTGGTGGGTGTGAGTTGGTAGGTGTGAGTTGGCGGGTGTGTGTGTGAGAGAGTTGATGTGTGTGTGAGTTGGTGGGTGTGTGTGAGAGAGTTGCTGTGTGTGTGAGTTGGTGGGTGTGAGTTGGTGTGTGTGTGTGTGAGAGAGTTGATGTGTGTGTGAGTTGGAGGGTGTGAGTTGGCGGGTGTGTGTGAGAGAGTTGCTGTGTGTGTGAGTTGGTGGGTGTGAGTTGGTGTGTGTGTGTGTGAGAGAGTTGATGTGTGTGTGAGTTGGAGGGTGTGAGTTGGCGGGTGTGTGTGAGAGAGTTGATGTGTGTGTGAGTTGGTGGGTTTGAGTTGGTGTGTGTGTGTGTGAGAGAGTTGATGTGTGTGTGAGTTGGTGGGTGTGAGTTGGTGGGTGTGAGTTGGTAGGTGTGAGTTGGCGGGTGTGTGTGTGAGAGAGTTGATGTGTGTGTGAGTTGGTGGGTGTGTGTGAGAGAGTTGCTGTGTGTGTGAGTTGGAGGGTGTGAGTTGGCGGGTGTGAGTTGGCGTTGGTGTGAGTTGGTGTTGGTGTGAGTTGGCGGGTGTGAGTTGGTGTTGGTGTGAGTTGGTGGATGTGAGTTGGCGGGTGTGCGTTGGCGGGTGTGAGTTGGTGTTGGTGTGAGTTGGTGTTTGTGTGAGTTGGTGGGTGTGAGTTGGAGGGTGTGAGTTGGCGGGTGTGAGTTGGTGTTGGTGTGAGTTGGCGGGTGTGAGTTGGTGGGTGTGAGTTGCCGGGTGTGAGTTGGTGTGTGTGTGTGAGAGAGTTGCTGTGTGTGTGAGTTGGAGGTTGTGAGTTGGTGTGTGTGTGAGTTGGCGGGTGTGAGTTGGCGGGTGTGAGTTGCCGTGTGTGAGTTGGTGTTGGTGTGATGTGTGGGGGTATGTGCGTGTGGGGGTGTGTGTACATCAGGTGGGGCTTTAATTAGGATCAGCTATGATCCCTCCCCAGGTCGAATAGGCCACCCACGCTCACGGTGTAGCCTCGCACGTGCAGAATAGTCAGTCGGGCAAAAGTACGAATGGTGCCCGGGGTCCCAGCAGGAAGTTCAGAAGAGGAGGATGATGGGAGAAAATGGGTGAAAAATTAATCGTAAAAAAGGCAAAGATGCTTTTTTTTTAAATGGCTGCATTAATAATATGCAAAGTCGGAGGGAAGAGGAAGTGTTCTACGACTTTGACCCTTTGTTTGACGTTCACTCCTTCAGATGAAGTGCTGCTTTAAAACAATAGTTGACTGACTGGGAAGGTGGGAGGGGGGAAGGGAGGAAATGAAGCAAAACAAGCTTTAAAAAAAAAACTCAAACTGTGGGAATGAGGCAGCCTTGACTGCCAGACCAGAGGATCTAAACCGCCAACAACCCCAGCAGTCTGGCACGGAGAGGAGCTGCGATTAGTCACCGTGCAAGGCGGAGACTGTGTCTGTGACCTGCATTGTTTCCATTCTTGTCTGTACACCTGCGCTGGAGGAAGCGATCGTGCTGGAGGAGGCCTCGACTAATGCAAGAGCCGAGAGAAAAAAGCTCAACTGACCTCGTCACCCACTGAGAAAGGAAACACTTCCTTTAGTTTGAGGACACCTGCTGTTTCATCGTCAAGTTTAAAAAAAAAATCCCAAGATCTGTGCCTCCATTTTCAGGGACACTGGCAATACAGACACACACAAACAGTTTTTACATAGATCCGTGTATGTGTACAACATACACACAGCCACACACACTCTGGATATACACGTGTGTATACATACAACATACACACACCCTTTTTATATATACACGCGCGTGCATCAATGCTCCAGTTAAGTGGCACGGTGTCTGGAGGACCCGCGCAACCTGCTTGCCGGCATGCACGGAAATTTGAATGGGCCACGCAGCCCCTTAAAGGGACCACCCACCCCCCAAAAATATTAAAGGGAACATTGGTGTGCATGACACACAACACACACACACAAGCACAGACGGCAGTATTCCCACTATCTGTTTTTGAACTGGACATTCCAGTTTGTTGGGCGCAAGGGTCCAGAAATTCCTAAAATGCCAACAAGGCTCCACAAAGTCTGTTATTTAAGTGCAGAACACAAATCCGATTGTTGCCCGGCTTTGCTTCTGAGTTGAATGGCGCCCCCCCCGTCCAGCTTTATCTCAAATTGCAAGTCATTCGCCGCTGCCGCCGCATGAGTTCTGTCCATCAGCGAGGTCTCCCGGCTCCAAAACCGCCACCCCCCCCCCTGTGCCCCAGAGCATTCAGCTCAAGATCTCTGTCCTTGCATTCGAATCCCTTGCAGGGACCTGCCCTTATAAGGGCTGCCAACTCGCCAGGAATTCAAGATTAATCTCCAGGGCACTGCCGCAAGTAACATGGGGGGGAAAAATGATTAAGAAATTTTTAAAAATTGGGTGTGTTTTCTTGATAGCTTTCGTTTATTGGTTGTTAAAGTAAAGGGAAATGGGAAGAAAAGGTGGCTTGACTGAGAGTCAGCCAATCAGGTAATGAAGAGTCTGTTTGCTTTCCAATTGGTTTACGAAGGCACTGATCCATAGAGATGGGCGACCAATGGCGGGATTGCGGGGGGGGGGGCGGCGGCGGGAGGTCAAATGACAAAACCTCCAGGAATTCGCCCAGCCACAGTTGGCAACCCTGCTGCCCAACCCCACGGCAGCGACCCCTTCCCTCCCCACACTCAGCCTGTACTCTTCCGATACTGTGGTGCTCTTCAGGTCGGGGGCTGCTGTTCATGCCGCCTGCACGCTCCCTCCCTAAACCCCTCGACCTCCTCGCTTTCAATAGCCGTGACGCCTCCTCCCCACAGCCCCCTGAACTTCCCATCAGTCCTTTCTTCGCTCCTGCTTGTACATCCATGTTTCCCCCCTGCCAGCCCGGTGTGAGTTGTTCCTTTGGGGAATAAGGTGGCACCTAATGCTCCCTTTAAGCTGCGTGCAGCCGCTCGCTGGCTTTTCAATTGGAATAACCGCGCGTGCACGAAAATTTGAATGGGCCGCGCAGCCCCTTAAAGGGGCCACTCACCACCCCCCCCAAAAAAAAAAATTACAGGGAACATTGGTGCACCCCATCTGCTTTCACGACGCCCACTCCCAAAGCTGCGGTGGCAGTGTTGGATCGCGGCCGACCGCAAACTCTCAGCTCTTCCTCCATCAGATGCGCTAAGCCAGCCGCTCGGCAAGCGCGCCGGGCTTACAAATGCGCCACTTGGGAAGCGTTCGGGCACCGGGGTCCATGAGTTGGAGCCAAGCGTCGCTACAGGAGCCCACTGCCTCCTGACGTGGAAGGTACAAAGGGGAGAACTCTCGAAGGTCACTCTCCCAACACAGGAGCAAAACATCCCTCCCCCCGCGCTGCCACGTCCCATTCTCCCAGCAGTGCGGGACGGCTGACCTCGCTCTTGCTAACCGCCACAGCTATTATAGGAGTAGCTCCCTGACATAAATCGTGCCATTTATGTAGAAAGGACTTAAGAAATATACTGGGCGGCCTGCTGGTGGCGCTGTCCAGGGAGAGTATAAATACTCGGGCATGGGCCCAGCTTGCTCAGGGACATTTTGTAAACAGGAACTAGTGAAGGATAACTAGACTTCCATGTTGTGAAACAGTCGATTAAAGCCTTGTTTAATATTCTGACCAAGTGCCTAGCAGTTTTCTTACGTCACTCCCAAAACACCCCAAAACAAGCGCTCTACTCGGAGCTCCGACACGGCAAGAGAGCCCCAGGTGGGCAGAGGAAACGTTTCAAGGACACCCTCAAAGCCTCCTTGAAAAAGTGCAACATCCCCACCGACACCTAGGAATCCCTGGCCCAAGACTGCACAAAGTGGAGGAGAAGCATCCGGGAAGGCGCCAAACACGTCGAGTCTCTTCGCTGGGCGCAAGCAGAAGCCAAGTGCAAACAGCAGAAGGAGCGCATGTCAACCAAGCACCCCACCCACCCGCCCCTTCAACCACCGTCTGCCCCACCTGTGACAGAGACTGTAGGTCCCGCCTTGGACTCATCAGTCACCTGAGAACTCATTTTTAACGTGGAAGCAAGTCATCCTCGGTTCCGAGGGACTGCCTGAGAAGGAGAAGGAGCTCACCAGAATGAGAGCATTATTGTCCACACTTAGTTCCTGGAACATTTCTGAAACCTGAACTGAAACTAGAACGTTTCCATATTTCATTAGCCTTGTTCCTAGTAGTTAATTTAAAGCTCCCCGCACACCGCCCCCCCTCCCCCCGCCAGCCAATGCCCCATTTGCTAAAGGCAGCAGATAACTTAAGCCACACAGAGCAGACGGTCCCAGGTTTGACTCCTGGTCGGTGCAGAGTTGCCAGTCCTTAGCGAGAGTGGCAAGACTACAATTAATCTCAATTGCCCCAGGCTAGAGAAGGGCGGCGTGCTGGAACAAGAAAATCAGGCAGGGTTCCTGCTCCTGATCACCCATCTAGTGAACTATGCTGGAAAGTGGGCGTGTGTGGACAAAAGTCGGGCTCAGCTGCGATGTTCACCACGGTGGAATAGCCGACTGGCACGCACGGCGTGAGTGCACGCGAGAAAAACAGCCACTTGGCTGAAGTGCCAGAGAGGGATTGGTGATTGTGTTGAAGGGAAATTTTGCAAAAAAAAATAATTTTTAAAAACGTTCGCAAGTAATAAATTTGTGGCAAAAGACTCAAGTGTGATGATGCCACCATCCCAATTGTACATTTATATGCACCCCGTAAATGTACTAAGGTAGCTTCCAGAATGGGAGTACTGTAGTGTATGTACCCGTTTACCTTTAAGGGAACTATTGAATGTAACCGTTCGCCTTTAAGAGCACTATTTTAGGTGTGGCACTATTTGTTGGCTCATGTATACTGTAATACCGATAGTGACCACACCAGTATATAAGGGTTGGGATATGTTAACTAGGGCAGAAATCGCCCAGACCTCTGAATAGTAAAGACCTGTTTTGTTTGTTAATCTTGGAGTCTGTGTATTATTTACAATACAACCCACAGACTTAACAATGGCGACGAGGACGATCGTACCCTGCAGCAACAGTACTTCCTAAGCTACTAAGGAGCGTCGAAGTGAGGCAACCGCCTTCGTCGTGCTGCTGGAAGAACACACGAGGCTGCAGCAACAGACAGGAAGCAGACTAGCAACGAAAGTTCATCAGCAACAGGCACAACTACCCTTTTACCACAGTGCGGAGTGCGTCGATCAACTAACAAAAGAAAGCAACCGGCGACCGCAACGACTGTGAGTAGGGGAAAGTGTGGAAAATATCCGGAGGATAAGGGCAGTGACCACCACGGTCGAGGGGGTGAAAAAGGCCGGACAGCGACCGGGATCACAAGGCGCGGTGGCGATAAATAAATAAATAACTAAATAACCCGCGAAGAATCAGCCGCAGCCGGGGAGGAAAGGGCCGGACTGCGGGAGGTCGGGGAGAGGCGTTTGAATCCGCTGAGCGAGAGCCCGAGAGGGAGCGAGCAAGAGCCACGCGAGCGGGTGAGCCAGAGCCCGAGAGGGAGCGAGCAAGAGCCGCTTCGAGTGGGAGGCGCTTCGCGAGCCAGCGATCGCACCAGCGATAAGGGCCGAGAGCCGCTTTGGGCGAGAGGCGCAGCGCGGGCCATCGATCACATCCACTGATAAGGGCCGGGCCGCTTTGAAGTGAGGGGCGCAGCCGGGCCATCGATCGCAATCCCTGATAAGGGCCGCACTCGGGCTGGTAGGGCAGAGTCGGCAGACACTGAAGGCGCGAGAGCCGCGGTGAACAGCGCGGGCCATCGATCGCGGCGGAGATAAGGGCCGCACTCGGGCTGAAAGACAGCGTCGGGGGTCGGGTGAAGACCGCCAAGCGCGGGAAAACCGTCATTGAAGTGGGCAGGGAGAGCGAGAAGCGCGGGAAAGCCGCCATTTTTCGCGGGGAAACCGCTGGGGAGGAAGACAGAAGCGGGAAACCGCCATCTTAGAAAATTAATAAGAATTTTCAGAAATGCTGGTGTGTTTTCAAGAAGAGAAGAAAATTAATAATAAGTAAAGAAATATTTGTGCTGTTCTCGAAAAGAGAAGAAGATGCCTAAGCGAGGAAATATTAATGATTTTAATGCTGAAATAGAAGACTGGGCCACGTATGTGGAACGCATAGAAATATATTGCGTAGCCAACGAAATTGAGGATGACGACAAGGCAATAACTTTGTTAAATTCGATGGGAGCAAAAACATACGGGCTTTTGAAACATCTAATAGCACCAGTTAAACCAGTGGACCAGACCTTCGAAGAGATCGTAACAGTGTTGAAGGATCACTTGAACCCCACACCGTTGATGCTGGCTGAACGATTTAAATTTTACGCCAGAACCCAGAGGCAAGATGAAAGCAATGCGGAATACTTAGTCGAACTGCGTAAGCTAGCGAAATACTGCCAGTTTGGAGGGAATTTGACAGAGGCGCTGCGGGACAAGTTCGTATGTGGCTTGGCCAAAGAAGGAACGCAGAAGCGACTTCTGGAAGAAAACGACCTCACACTGGACAGGGCTGTCCTCATAGCTTCATCGCATGAAGCCGCAGCGAAAGGAACGGCGGAAATGCAGCTAAAGGCGGCGGCACTCGGGGTGGACCAAATTACTGCAAGCACTTCCAAATGCTACCGTTGTGGAAAGACAACGCACGACCAGAATCAGTGCTGGTTTAAGAACCAGGAGTGCAGGAAATGTGGCAAACTGGGTTACATCGCGAAGGTATGCAGGTCCGGAAAGAAGACCAACAAGCAAAGGAAGCCACCACCACAAGAAAAGTACAACAAGGTGCATCAGGTGGCTGAAAAGAGTTCAGACGAACAAAATTCAGACTCAGACCCAAACAGCCAGGAGCTGGATAGTCTGAGAATCCACAATGTGGGTAAAGTAACTGATCTACAGACGATCTGGGTCACACTAAAAATAGCTGGAGTCCAAGTACGAATGGAGCTGGACACGGGATCAGTTGTATCAGTCATCAACCAAAAGGACTACCACCGGCTATTCTCTCACATACCCTTAAGAAATACCAAGTTCGTATTACAGACATACACGGGGCATAACGTATACCCCATGGGGAAAATAAGAGTCAAGGTGAGAGATAGGGGTAAAGTACACCCAAGAATGAATTTGTACGTACTACCTGAGGGAGGACCACCACTTCTAGGACGGGAGTGGATCAGGAAAATAGACATGGAATGGCACTACCTACAAGCAATGATGAGTGAGGACTCGGTGCAGACAAGCAGCTCAGACTCTGAGCCGGAAGACGATAAGTCCAGCTTACGTATGAAAAACAAGGTTAACATGAACTCACGGACTAAGGTTGGAAAATCGATGGCGTGCATAAAGACAGAGAATTCTGAGTCTGTTCAAGTTACAGGCATATGCATTACGGAGGAACACCGGGCTCAAACTCAACGTTATTTCAAAGTACGACAACAATTAGAACAATTAAGTTACCGCCTCGTACAAGAGATGAAAACAATGAAAAAGTTCTATGACACCGAATGAGAGAGTCTGGAAAGACAACAGAACCTACTGGCTCAAGCAGAGAGCGACCATAGAGCCATCGTGACCAATTACCGATCACATCTCCCTTATGATGTTCAGGAGTTAGAATATTTGCATGATCTAGAGATACAGCAGAAGGGCAAACCACGCTACACTGAGGATTTTGTTCTGCAATTGGAGACGGAGCTAGTGCAGGCAAGGTTAAGAGAAGTTGAATCGCAGTGTGCTCTTAAGGAGATGCAGAAACAAATCTTGGACATGGAAAAGAGAAACGCTTCTTTACCTGATGTGAATAATGTGGACATGTTGCGAGAGGGGATTATTGAGGCGAAACTGAAAGAAGCTAAGCAAAGGATGTTGGAACTTGAAACACAGAACCAAATCAGCAGAAATCAGCTATGTCGAGCAGAGAAGGAGTGCTATGGTCTACATGAGAAGGTGCAATATCTCTCAGCCCAGAATAAGGGGCTACTCACTCAGTTAAATGAGAGTAAACGGGAAATGGCTGAGATAGACTGCAAGAATAAAGAAGAATTGATGGCAGTGAGACTTCGAGAGGCAGATAGCATAGCAGCCTTGGCTGAACTCCAACAGGAAATTGCAAAAAAACCAATTGCAGAGGAATCTTCAGGAAGCCAGGATTTTATTCCAGTCCTTCTCTACGACTCCTTACAAGCAGAGTGTGAGAAGTTGAAAGAACAGTATGGACAGGCCCAGGCTACAATTCTGGAGGGGATTAACTCGGCAACCCCCGAAAAGCTAGTTTCAGTAGAAGCATATGAACAACTAAAGGTTGAACATGAGCAAGAAGTCCAAAGGCTGCAGGAAATGTTTGATGAGCTCCAGGCCAAGGCTGCCTCATCGGTAAAGATTCCATCCATAGATGAAACATTAGTGGTGGAAGAGGAGAGGGGTTTGGAGCTCTCAAAAGTTATTTAAATAGCTGAGGTTGCAACACAGACAGAGAAGATGGCAGCAGAGCAACCCTTGGATACCAAAAGTACGCTGACTCACGTCAATGTAGAACAACAGACCGCTGAAACAGCTGCTCCGGTAGAGGGATTGAATAGTCCGATCAATCAATCTCCAAAGGAAGTTGAAGTATTAAAATCACAAATGAGGTCATTAATAAACGACTTGCTGAAAGCCCAGAAAAAGCTGGATGAAGAGGTACACATGAAGAAGTCTCTTCAGGAAAGATGTCTGGATTTGGAACAAGAGCTGGCTAACGTCCAGCTGGGTATGGAGGAAATAGACGACCCTCTCGCTGGCCTAGCTCAGGACGACACCGAATATTACCATGACCTGGTGGACTACACCGAATATTACGATGTCCTGTCCTGCCCAGCTTGTAACTTCGACTCCCAAAGTGCAGAAATCATGGAGGAGCACCAAAAGTCTACGGAACATCGGGAGAAGGTGGCTCTACTACGGAAAAAGGAGGAAGAGAAGGAGGAACTGCGCATGCAGCTGGCAGCTGACAGTGGAGCCCAGAGAGTCTCCAAGAAGCAGAAAAGGAAAAGTCGAAACAGAAGATGACCCATCTGAACCATTATCACCTCTACCAGATCACACACGTGGTCCCTCCGAGCGGAGCCAAATCAGTTCGGAAGTTCAAACTGTTAAATCCATGGAAGGACTATTGAATGAGTCACTCCAGCAATGTGAACCGACTACACCACAGAGACTGAATCTGTGAACTGTTTTCCGCAGAGACTGAATCTGTGATCTGTTTTGACATGAAGTTATATATGTTATTATGTTATGTTAAACATGAAGTTATATGACGTTGACTCCATCGAGAGTATATCTGTAAATTGTTATATGACGTTGACTCCATCGAGAGTATATCTGCAAATTGTTTATATAAAGTTGAAAATTGTATGTTTAACGGGATTCTGTAAGTAAAAAGCTAAAAAGGGAGGATTGTAGTGTATGTACCCATTTACCTTTAAGGGAACTATTGAATGTAACCGTTCACCTTTAAGAGCACTATTTTAGGTGTGGCACTATTTGTTGGCTCATGTATACTGTAATACCGATAGTGACCACACCAGTATATAAGGGTTGGGATATGTTAACTAGGGCAGAAATCGCCCAGACCTCTGAATAGTAAAGACCTGTTTTGTTTGTTAATCTTGGAGTCTGTGTATTATTTACAATACAACCCACAGACTTAACAAGTACAGTTCACTCGTTTTATTAAAGCCTTCTCCTCTTTCTCCCTCGGGGGAAGGAGAGAACTCATAGCCAGGCCCGATTCTAGCCTCCCCTGGTATCTACACATGCACTTCCAGCGAGAGCCATTGGATTTTTTTTTTTTTTTAATAATCATTCTCGGGATGTGGCCGTCGCTAGCAAGGCCTGTATTTATTGCCCATTCCTAGTTGCCCTTGAGAAGGTGGCGGTGAGCCGCATTCTTGAACGCTGCAGTCCGTGTGGTGAGTGTGCTTCCACAGCGCTGTTAGGTTGGGAGTTCTTAACCTTTTTTGTAGCGGTTCAACAAAAATGAGTGGCGTGCTGGGCCAGTTAAAAGGCAGTTAAGAGTCAACCATGTTGGTGCAGGATTGGAGTCACGTATAGGCCAGACCGGGCAAGGACGGCTAGTTTTGTTCTCTAAAGGACATTAGATAGTGTTCCGGAGCACGTGCCAGGCTGATTTTGCCTTTGCAGCTCAGGAATCAGAGACGATTCACTCAGTTGATTCCTGAGATGAGGGTGTTGACTTATGAGGAAAGGTTGAGCAGGTTGGGCCTATACTCATTGGAATTTAGAAGAGTGAGAGGTGATCTTTTTGAAACATATAAGATACTGAGGGGGCTCGACAAGGTCGATGCAGAGAGGATGTTTCCCCTCGTGGGGAAATCTAGAACTCAGGGGCATAGTTTCAGAATAAAGGGTCACCCTTTTAGAACTGAGATGAGGAGGAATTTCTTCTCTCAGAGGGTCGTAAATCTGTGGAATTCTCTGCCCCAGAGAGCCGTGGAGGCTGGGTCATTAAATACATTTAAGGTGGAGATAGACAGATTTTTGCAAGATAAGGGAGTGAAGGGTTATGGGGAGTGGGCGGGGAAGTGGCTTTGAGCCCGAGATCAGCCATGATCTTATTGAATGGCGGAGCAGACTCGAGGGGCCAAGTGGCCTACTCCTGCTCCTATTTCTTATGTTCTTATGCCACCCTGACTGAGATCAGTTAACTTGACACAGATCACTGGTCTGCAACATTCAACTGAGCCCTCAGGGGAAAATCATAATATTTTTCCTTTAAGGTTAACCATCGAGTTATTTTCTAGGCCTCTCCCTTCCCTCACCCCACTCCCAAGTATACTTCACCTCACATTCCTATCTTTAAAGAACTGTTCACACCCAAAACAACTCTAGAAGAGGTTTCACTTTCGATCATGGATGCCTGTGATGCGGGAACATGAAACGTAGATTACCATTTTCTGGGTGCTCCATTTCTCCGATGCTGCCGTCGGGGGTGGTCCGTTCATAGTGGTCCTCGGGCAGCGCGAGCGGCCCCATTCGTGGCCCGGAAGATGACTTGCTGCTTGGCGTTTCTGATTCTTCAAGCCCGCTGTCATAGTAACTGTGCTGGGATGGATCTTGCAGGTCCTGGGACTGATTGGCCGTGGAGAAGGTCACTCTTCTGTGAGCGAGCTGTGGAAGAAACAGAGGGAAAAAGGTTACCAGGCATATTGGCTGCACTCTCCATTTAACTATGGGTTAACCAGGGCTTTGATATCACTCTATAAGGCACATAGAAACATAGAAACATAGAAGATAGGAGCAGGAGTAGGACATTTGGCCCCTCGAGCCTGCTCTGCCATTCAATGAGATCATGGCTGATCATCCAAATTCAGTACCCTGTCCCTGCCTTCTCCCCATATCCCTTGATCCCCTTAGCCTTAAGAAATATATCCAACTCCTTCTTGAATATATTTAATGAATTGGCTTCAACTGCCTTCTGTGGTACTGAATTCCACAAGTTCACCACTCTCTGGGTGAAGAAATTCCTCCTCATCTCAGTCCTAAATGGCTTACCCCTTATCCTTAGACTGTGACCCCTGGTTCTGGACTCCCCTGCCGTCGGGAACATCGTTCCAGCATCTAGTCTGTCTAGTCCTGTTAGAATTTTATAAGTTTCAATGAGGTCCCCTCTCATTCTTCTAAACTCTAGCGAGTATAAGCCCAATCGACCCAATCTCTCCTCATACGTCATTCCTGCCATCCCAGGTATCAGCCTGGTGAATCTTCGCTGCACTCCCTCCATGGCAAGAACATCCTTCCTCAAATAGGGCGACCAAAACTGCACATAATACTCAAGGTGTGGTCTCACCAAGGCCCTGTACAACTGCAGCAAGACATCCTTGTTCCTGTACTCGAACCCTCTCGCTACGAAGGCCAACATACCATTTGCCTTCTTAATCGCCTGCTGCACACGCATACCCACCCCCAGCGACTGGTGCACAAGGACACCGAGGTCGCGCCGCACCTCCCCTTCCACCAATCCACTGCCGCTCAGATAATAATCTGCCTTCCTATTTCTGCCACCAAAGTGGATAACCTCGCATTTATCCACATTATACTGCATCTGCCATGCATCTGCCCAATCACCCAACCTGTCCAAATCATACTGGAGTTTCTCGGCATCCTCCTCACAGCACACACGCCCACCCAGCTTTGTGTTGTCTGCAAACTTGGAGATATTACATCTAGTTCCCTTGTCCAGATCATCAATACACATTGTGAATAGCTGGGGTCCTAGGACCGATCTCTGCGGTACCCCACAGCACGGTTAGTTCTTTTGGTTCATCAGTGTCTATTGAACTCACATCCCTTTACTTCAAATATTTCGCTTTAGTTTTACCAGTGCATTGCACCAATGATAGACTAAGAGAGCTGTTGAATCCGCTGCAAAGGTTAGCTTGTTTGAAAATAATGTCGTGTCCAATACGGAGCTGGGTGTCCACTATCGGAGCGGTTGCCCTCCTCATTCTTCTTCCCTTATGAAGGCAGGATCCAAATTAAATAGGGTCCTGAAAATGGGGCCCAGGCCCAAAGCAGTGGAGTTGTTTCATTGACTCAGACTGATGGTAGCCCAAGAGATAGGATCACCCCGCTCTTGAAATTAGAAACACGCCTGACAGACGGGGAGCTGAAGGTACAACATTCCCTCTCTTAGGTCTTTAGGTGGGAACTGGACCAGGATAAGCACACCAGGGTAAGCCTGCTGTGCTTATCCTGGTCATGCAAGTACGTCTCTGAGACGGCCTAAAGACCAGGCATTGCTGGTGAAGCAGTCTTCCCCCCCCCGCCGCCATTCTGTCAGTACTGTAGGCCGAATGGCATTCCTTTCACCCCTGGATTGAACTACCTCACAAGGACAACAACTCACATTTATAATAGTGTCTTTAACATAGGAAAGCGTCACAAAGGCGTAATCAGGCAACAAAAATGAGCTAATAGGAGTTGTTAGGAGGAGCGACCAAAAGCTTGGTCAAAGAGAGGGGCTTTAAGGAGGGTCTTAAAGGAGGACAGAGGGAAGCTACAACCCATAGGGGGAGAAATTCGGTTCTTAACGCCACCGATTAACGCCTAAAGAGGCCGAGAAGTGGGTCGCTAGCCAATTTCCGGGCGGGTGCAGGGCGCCTAGCGCCTCGCCCCATATTGAGCATGCATTTAGTGCCGGCGCTAAATCTTAGCGGCCGCTCATGGGTGCAGGCTGATTATGATGTCATTTGAGTGTGCAACGCCTTTTGGGCGCCCCGGACCAGAAATTCAGTGGCGCCCCCCTCCGTAGCGCCTGGCGCTAATAGTCACAGCTTACCTGGAACCTTACCAAGTCACTCTCAGGCTGGAGGAGCGTTATTTAAAGGGGACTGGTATGGTTTAAAAGCGGCAGCCATTTTTGGAGCACAACTTCCTCGAGAGCTACAAAGAGTTGCTGAGCTGCACACTGAGAGCCATTTGACCACTGAGCCAGCGCAGGCAGACGATCTTCAGCCTTCTGACCATCACCTTGCTGTTGGTGAGCCTTGACAACGGGGAACCTTCCTGTGGGCACTTATTATGGGGGCTGCATTGGAGGGGAACGTCCTGCTGCTGAATCATCTGGAAAGGGCACTGAGACGCTGGGAGAGGGGGGCAGGCATGGCCAGACGGAGGAGGGCCAACAGACGTCACCACAGCAGACCATACGCTGGCAGGGTTTTCCGACAGCAGTTTTCCTACATGAACATGCCGGAGGAGCAGTGTGTCAGAAGGCTGCGATTTAGAAAGGAGGTGGTGACTGAGCTGTGCCAGCTGCTTCAGCCAGATCTGCAGCCTCAGATAAGGTGCAGGAGATCTCTGTCGGTGGCTGAGAAGATGCCTGCTGGCCTGAACTTCTACGCGAGCGGCTCTTCTCAGGCTGCGCGTCAGAGGCTGATCAGAAGTAGCTTCTAGACCCCTCTCACGGAATGCTTGCTGCCATTCCAAGAACAGGAATGGAACCGGTCTGATACCCCCAAGCCTGTGAAGGGCAAGATGCATGTAAATAGCAGGCATGGCCATTGTAAATGAAGAAAGTGTTTCATTACACAAAATGTGGTTCCTTCAAACGTGAGAAAGCTATGGCAACAGAAAGCAAAACGAATACACTGACACATAACTGCCTCTCACACCCGGGAGACTTTCCAAAACATAAATCACATTCCGACCATCTTCCTTGGCCTTGATTCCACTGCGCCAACCAAAGCATCCAATGCCCCATCAGTGAGGTGTTCGGCCCTCTGCCTCACCCTTTCCATGTCTTGCTAGGCTGGTGCGCCACAGGTAGGCTCCCACCGCTTTGAAGGCCTACAAGGCAGTGAGTGTGTCTGGTGATGCCAATTGACCTGCCCCTTTAAGAGCTGGGCGGCGCCAGTGTGTCTCAGGGAAAGTGATTATTGACAGCACCTTCGCTGCGCCCCACCGCCGTGAAATTGGGTTGCGCCGCCGGGTTAGCACCTTAAGAGTAGCGTGCAGCGCCTGATTTAGCGCCGCAATCACCTTTAGGGGCGCTGCAACCCAATATCACGCTAGGTGGCGCTAAATTGCGCCTGGCGCTAAACTTTGCGCATCGCCAGGACAAGCGCCCCAAACGCGGCTATACCGAATTTCTAGGCCATAGTGTTGACATACATAAACTTTGTTCAGTCAAATCCCCTACTTTGCACCATTTCAATTCAACACTGTGGCCGAAGCTACGCCAACTGTATATTCCTCATAAATAGGCAGTGATGCCACATCATATAATTCCTTGAATTATGTTATTTTTGCCTACTAGTTCAGCTGACTTGCCTGAGGCGGGGTTAGTGTCGTATAATATATAACTGAGTTTTCCAAGAATGGAATGTCACTCGGTGGGATTTTCTGCTTATTCACTTTTATGACAGATTGAGTAAACTAGGCCTGTATTTCTCTTGAATTCAGAAGAATGAGAGGGGATCTCATTGAAGCATACAAAATTATTACAGGGCTTGATAGGGTGGATGCTGGGAGAATGTTTCCCTTAGCTGGGGAGTCTAGAACCAGGGACCACAGCCTCAGGATAAAGGGTAGGCCATTCAGGACTGAGATGAGAAGAAATTTCTTCACACAGAGGGTGGTGAATCTTTGGAATTCTCGACCCCAGAGGGCTGTGGAGGCTCAATCATTGGGTATATTCAAAACAGAATATCAATAGATTTCCGACTAGTAAGGGCATCAAGGGATATGGCGATAGGGCCGGTGAATGGAGTTGAGGCAGAAGATCAGTCATGATCTCATTGAATGGTGGAGCAGGCTCGAAGGGCCGAATGGCCTACTCCTGCTCCTATTTCTTATGTTCTTATGACTGGAACATCGGGAGCGCGTAAATCCGGGGTTGGTGGGGGGGAGATGAGGGGGGGTGGTGGCGGGGTGCGGATTCTCTGTTCTCTTCGAGAGTGAGACTGGGAGCTGAGCCACGGTAACCTTTAACCCGACGACGCTGATAAGATGTGTTCTCCTTACCAAATCTGGCCTACAGCACAGCAATCTATTTCACACACAAAATTCAGAGTACAAAAAAATGTCTATATACATTCTCTCTGCTGCAGCCTTTGCTATTTACTGATATTTTGCTCAGTTCTCATAGGAAACATATTAACAACAACTTGTATTTATATAGCGCCTACAGGAACATTAACAAACACCGGGCCACATGAGCAGATACTAAGACAGGTGACCAAAAACTTGGTTTTAAGGAAGTGTCTTAAAGGAGGAGTGAGCGGTAGAGAACAATGTTCCCTGCAATTTTTTGGGGGGTCCGTGCGACCCGTTCAGAAGTCCGTGCATGCGCGGTTTTTTCACTTTAAATGCCGGCTCGCGGGCTGTGCGGGACCTCCGGAGCGCCGAGCAGCCGTGCAGCTTAAAGGGAACATTGGTCGAGAGGCGGAGAGCCTTAAGGGGGGAATTCCGGAGCTTAGGGGCTCAGGCAGCTGAAGGCACGGCCGCCAAAGGTGCGGCGATTAAAATCGGAGATGCGCAGGAGGCCAGAAATGTAAAGGCGGGAGGCAGATTATTTCGGTGAACACATAGCCAGTCAGGCTCGATTGATAAGATCGGGAGGCTGTGGGTTTGAGCCCCCGGGCTACCTGCCCCCACGCCAGTCACCTGCCCCCCTTTGCTTCGCCAACGATGACATCACTGTAGGCCGCGATGCCAGCAGTATATCAATAAGAACCATATCCACCGCTATCTGGTATTCCCACTGGAGGCCAACACGGAATTCAGAACCAGGGCTCCCGTATCCGCTCGCCGGGAATGTCTGGAGAGGGGTTCATACCCCGCATCTCCTGACTCAGAGGAGGGGAATGCTGCCTCAAGGCAAAGGCTTGCTCCCGTGCAGTGCTTATGTTAATGGACATGTAATCCAGAGGCCTCGACTAATAATCCAGATAACGTCGAGCTCAAAAGCCAGCATTGGCCGTTTTGAGAATTTAAATTCAGTTTTAAAAAAAATTTGGAAATGAAAGAAATGTTGGTCTCAGTAAAACTGACCATGAAACACGGGCCTGTTGGGCGGAATGGCCTGCCTTTGTGCTGTAAAAATTATTATGTAAACTGTTGGGATTGTCGCAAAAACCCAACTGGTTCAGCAGTGTCATTTAGGGAAGGAAGCCCACCATCCTTACCCGGTCTCGGCCTATATGTGACTCCAGTGACTATTCCCACACACTCCTGGCTGGCTTCCCACATTCCACCTCCGTAAACTTGAGCTCATTCAAAACTCGGCTGCCCCTGTCCTAACTCGCACCAGGTCCCGTTCACCCATCACCCCTATGCTCGCTGACCTACATGGGCTCCCGGTTAAGCAGCACCTCGATTTCAAAATTCTCATCCTTGTTTTCAAATCCCTCCATGGCCTCGCCCCTTCCTATCTCTGTAATCTCCTTCAGCCCCACAACCCCCCCACCACCCCACCCCAAGATATCTGCGCTCCTCTAATTCTGCCCTCTTGAGCATCCCTGATTATAATCGCTCAACCTTTGGTGGCGGTGCCCTTTTGTTGCCTAGGCCCTAAGCTCTGGAATTCCCTGCCTAAACCTCTCTGCCTCGCTACCTCTCTTTCCTCCTTTAAGACACTCCTTAAAACCTACCTCTTTGACCAAGCTTTTGGTCACCTGCCCTAATTTATCCTTAAAATACCCCTGTGCAGCGCCTTGGGACATTTTACTACGTTAAAGGCGCTATATAAATACAACTTGTTGTTGTTGTGGTTGTTGGCTCTTAACTGCCCTCCGAAGTGGCCCAGCAAGCCGCTCAGTTGTATTGTTTCAAGAGGTAGGCCACCACCTCCTTCTCAGGGTAATAAAATGCCAGCCTTGCCAGGGATGCCCACATCCTGGCAATGAAGTAACGAGGAAAAAAAATGCATGTTCGCAGTTCCCAGTCTACTGCTTCACTGTATTGGATCGGGAAGATTCTGCAGCACCGACAGCTCTACGCTACCATAGAAAGGCTTCTTGCGAAGCAGTTCTGTCTGTAACGTAAAGATGACGTGCGACATTCCCTCCTCAGGTCCCCCCCCCCACCACCCGCCCCCCCCCCCCCCCCCCAGGGCTGGCAAGATCACACTTTCCCTTTGAGGGGATGATCAGCCATCGACAGCCTGGAACGGATCTGACTGGAGTTTGACTGCCTCTGCCGCACGAGCAGTTATATCAAAACCTCCTTCGCTGTACGAGAGAGGCAGAGGCACATCTGCCCTGGGAAGGAAAAATATATATATTAATGGAACAAAATAGCTTCTCGCATTTAAGCGGTGACAGCTGGTGTCACCGAGGAGACATCTCTGGCCTTCAAAGGCTGGAGGTGATGGCGATTAAAGTGACAGCAACATACACATTCAGCCGTAATTAGTAGACTCCGTTCCATCGATAAGGAACAAAAGTACACGACTCATGCTGGAGACAAATAGACTAAAAGTACCGGATAATTATTTAATATGTGCAGGATGTAGCAGAGGAACTGATTTGCCTGACCCTGTTCAATGTGCTGCCAATCCAGCATCAATTAAAGCTCAACCTTGCTATCCCGAGATTTTGAACTTGGCACGCTTGAACCTTGCAATCCATCAGCTAATGCAGGATGGTTTCCATTTATCCGACGGGTCAGGTTCTCCCTGTCATAAATGTGGATGTTTCACGTGAAAAATCACATTAATGTTCCCCTTCGTCTATTGGGTCATTCCCCAGACTTCGTTTGAAACCATTTAAGAGTTGTTTGATTGCCACTTATCTTCTGAAGGTGAGGCTTGAGGTTTCAAATGACTAAGTGCTACAGTCTGATCGCTTTGTGCGATGAAAGAGGGCAACTCAGCCACATTGCTGAGTGCTTGCCCTCTCACCCTGTGTGGAGACACAGTCGTGTTGAAGGTGGTACGTATTGGAGAAGGTGCAGAAATTCGTCTTACAGAGAGAGAGAGAGAGAGGCTATGTTCATGTTTGCAGGAGAACATAGGGTGGAAGTGAGACTCGCCATGTTGTACAGAAGTACAGGAAACTCTCGATTTACCAGCACCTAAAATAACCGGAAATCTCGGTTAACCGGCAAAATTCAGGAGTAGGTTCAGGTAAGTTTTATTTCATATTAGTGGCCGTTCCTCGATCTGTGGCTGTGCAATCGGGGTTGCTGCACATGTTGCTAAGCAACAGGGACGCTTGGTCTGTGGCCGGGGTTCCTGCACATGTTGCTAAGCAACAGGGAAGCCTGGATTTGTTGCTGTGTACGGAGCTCTCTTACCTTTTAACTATACCTCTCTGTAATCCGGACTTTTTGATAAACCGGCACCACGCCAGTCCCGTCGGTGCCGGATAAAAAAGAGTTTCCTGTAGAAGGCTAGCCACAGCAGATCAACAACAATAACAACTTGCCTTTCTATAGCACCCTTAACAGAGTAAAATGTCCTGAGCCGCTTCACAGGTGAGTTATCAAACAAAAAATTTGACACCAAGCCAAGCGAGGAGACATTACGACAGGTGACCAAAAGCTTGGTGAAAGAGTTGGGCGTTTTTTTTTAAAGGAGCGTCTTCAGGGAGGAGAGAGAGGCGGAGAGGTTTAGGAAGAGAATTCCAGAGCTTAGGGCCAAGACGGCTGAAGGCATGGCCCGCCAATGGTGGGGCGAAGGAAATCGGGGGTGAGCAAGAGGTCACCAATGAAACGGTTGAGATCAATCTGCAGGAGAGCGCAGGAGCTGCTGGTTTTTGGAGAACGAGCTGGCCTTCGGGAGGAGGAGCCTGAAGCCGCACACATCCGGAAAGTGTAAGCAACTCTGCCGATTTCAAGGGTGCGCTGGGAGACCAGGGATGGCAGTGTCATTTGGTGAGTGCTGCTGGGGATATCACTTTGTTTAGACGACCCCTCAAGTGTCAATAAGAATGCGATGAACAGGACCCACAGAAAAAAATTGGATTCAGTAACCCAAACCCCACGATGTGACCGAGATAAACCGGTTGAAAGCTGGGAGATGAGTGGCACCCACCTAATGACTGAGAGAGCATCATCAGGTTCTGGAAAATTATCTGTGCGCCAATCCTGTTAGCACTGTGACACCTAGAACCAAATAATCACCCAGGGTCTTTTTTTTAACCCCAAGTGGGTTTCGGGCATGCTGGGGCGGGGCGGGGTGGGGAGCGGGGAGGCGAAGAAAGGACAAGTGGTCTGTGGTATTTTAACTCCCAGAGGCCACTGACCAGCACTAAGAGATGGCTCGCCGTCCAGCAGCTACGTAATGGGGGTTGGGGGAAGGCGTTCTGGCGAGGTCTCTCAGGAGGGAAGGTGTGGGGTAGGGTGGGGTGGGTTGGGGGCTTGCTGAGCAGGGGAGGCTGCAACTTTCCGTGTGGGGCCAAGAGGAGCCCTGCTGTGCCTTCTGGTTCCACAGAGGAAAGTCTTCAACTTTCTTTGGAGGACCTCTTCTGTTGGAAGACCTGCTTCAGCCTGGCGGGAGATCAACGCCAACATGGATTGGTTAGGCTAAACGGCCTGTTTCCGTATCGTAATAATTACCATGCAATTCTATGGAAGAGAGGGAAAAGGAGCGGGAGGGAAAGAAGGAAAAGGAGGGAGCGAGCAAGAGACAAAGAAAAGAAAAAGAGAGGGAGAACTGAAAAAGAAATAGAAATTGCACCATTATAATGCGTCTCACGTTGTCAGGACGTCTCAAAGCAGTTTGCAGCCAATGAATTACTTCTGAAACTTAGTCGCTGTTTTGTCAGCAATAAGCAATTTGTGCGCAGCAGGATTGTGTAAACAGCAAATGTAATGAATCAGTTAATCTGCTCTTTGTGGTGTTGGCTGAAAGAGGAGTGCTGGCCAGGAGAACTCCCTGCGCTCGCCTTCAAACATGTGCCATGGGATCTTTTACATCCACCTGAACAAGCTGGCAAGCGCTCAGTTTAAGGCCTCTTCCAAAAGACAGCACCTGCTCAAACACAGCACACGCTCAGTGCGACAATGCAATCTTGGCCTAGATTGAGTGCTCAAGCCTATAATGAGGACTGACCCCCACACAACCTCCCAACTCGCAGGCAGGACGGCTACCAACTGAGCCAAACTATGCCCCCTAGTTCTAGACTCTCCAGCCAGGGGGAAACTCTTCTCTTCTTCATCTTAGGCAGTCCCTCGGAACCGAGGATCACAGAATCACAGAAACCCCGCAGTGCAGATAGAGGCCATTTCGGCCCATCGAGCCTGCACCGACACATATCCCACCTGATTCCCGTAACCCCTACACCAACACATATCCCACCCTATCCCCACGTATTTAATCCCCCTAACACTAAGGGTCAATTTATCATAGCCAATCAACCTAACCCGCACATCTTTGGACTGTGGGAGGAAACCAGAGCACCCGGAGAAAACCCACGCAAACACGGGGAGAATGTGCAAACTCCACACAGACAGTCACCTGAGGTCGGATTCGAACCCGGGTCCCTGGCACTGTGAGGCAACAGTGCTAACCACTATGCCACCGTGATGACTTGCTTCCTCATTAAAAATGAATTTGCAGGTGACTGATGAGTCCAATGTGGGACCTACAGTCTCTGTCACAGGTGGGGCAGACGGTGGTTGAAGGGGCGGGTGGGTGGGGTGCTTGGGTTGACGTGCGCTCCTTGCGCTGCCTGCGCTTGGCTTCCGCTTGCTCCCGGCGAAGAGACTCGAGGTGTTCGGCGCCTTCTCCTCCACTTTGTGTGATCTTGGGCCAGAGATTCCCAGGTGTCGGTGGGGATGTTACACTTTTTCAAGGAGGCTTTGAGGGTGTCCTTGAAGCGTTTCCTCTGCCCACCTGGGGCTCTCTTGCCGTGTCGGAGCTCCAAGTAGAGCGCTTGTTTTGGGAGTCTCGTAACACCCTCTTAGCATCTACCCTGTCGATCCCCCTCAGAATCTGGTATGTTTCAATGAGATCACCTCTCATTCTTCTAAACTCCGGAGCATGCAGGCCCACTTTTGCTCAATTTCTGCGCACAGGACTACCCTCTCATCTCATCTGGCCGGCCTCCGAGTGAGTGGGTGATGCTGTGGTTCACACGCCAGTTTCCAGACGGTGTAATCTCCGTCGAAATGGCCCCGGGTTTTCTGGATCAATGCTGCAACCTTCGTCCCAGAGAGACGGTTGAAATGACTTCATCTGCTGCCCTGCCATCACCCGGCTGGACAATGCGGCTTTGGGGGGAGCTGGCGGATCGAGCCCCCTGCTCCAGCGCCTGTGTGATCGGACTGTGATGGTAGTTATGTTGGCATTCAGCAGGGCATCAGTGCTTGTGAATCTGTCTTGCTACTTAAACTTTCACAAGAAACCCGTGCAGCTGCAGCTCAAACCTCGCTCTCAGTAAATGTGCGATTTAGATGACTTTACAAGCAGTAAAAATCACCAAGATGAGAATTTATAAGTAGGTAGTTTTATGTCTCATCTCACCACAGGTCTGTATAAACTCAGTTAAAAGAGGGTTCAGCACTCATTAAATAACAGAGGCAATACTTTTATTATAAAAGCGTCAGCCATGGCTCAGTGGAAGCGTTCTCGCCTTGGAGTTAGAAGGTTTTGGGTAGCACTTCAGTGCAGTACCGAGGGAGCGCTGCACTGTCAGAGGTGCCGCCTTTCGAGATGAGAAACGCTAAACTGAGGCCCCGCCTTCCCTCTCAGGTGGACATTTTGAAGAAGAGCAGGGGAGTTCTCCCCAGTGTCCTGGCCAATATTTATCCCTCAATCAACATCACTTAAATCAATTATCTGGTCATTATCACATTGCTGTTTGTGGGAGCTTGCTGTGCGCAGATTGGCTGCCGCATTTCCCACATTACAACAGTGACTACACTTCCAAAAAGTACTTCATTGGCTGTAAAGCGCTGTGAGACCTCCTGAGCTCATGAAAGGTGCTGTATAAAATGCAAGCCCGTTCCTTCATCCAGATATGAAGAAGTTTACAGCCTAGATTCTACACACACAAGCCTCATTTGACGAGGCAAATCCTCCCAGATCTTTTGATCTCTCCACAGTGCAGCTTCCAACTCTGAACTCTACATTTCTATAGCCTTTAGAAATCGTCTGGCAATGTTCGCGGATGAATGCTTTAACACATTTGCGCGTCATTCCTCTATGCGGTGTTCTAATGCAGCTCAGCTGAAGTACTGGACAAAGGAACATCAGACAAAAAGGTTAAAGTGCTCGCTAATGTGGCCAACAGATATGTCTACATTCATAAGCAAGGAGTGAGTTCCGTGGGGAGATGACAGGTACAAATCACAGGTGACTAAAAAATTTTGATTGAGAAATGTTGGCATTCAGAGGGACCCGGGTGTCCTTGTACATGAATCAGTGAAAGTTAACATGCAGGTACAGCAAGCAATTAGAAAAGCAAATGGTATTTTAGCTTTTATTACAAAAGGATTGGAGTGTAAGGGTAAAGAAGTCTTACTACAATTATACAGGGCCCTGGTGAGACCACACCCGGAGTACTGTGCACAGTTTTGGTCTCCTTACCTAAGGAAGGATATACTTGCCTTGGAGGCAGTGCAACAAAGGTTCTCCAGACTAATTCCTGGGATGGGGGGATTGTCCTATGAGGAGGCTAGGCCTACATTCTCTCGAATTTAGAAGAATGAGAGGTCGTCGTCGTACGTGTCTTCATACTGTTCCCTTTGGGGAACTGTATGACGTGGTGGAAGGATTTCTGGCCGCGATTAACGCTCCTTCCGTGACCGTAACCATCTTCGTACCAGCCATTAGGGTGGTTAGTCCTATGGCGGGAGGGTTTTACGGGCTCCCACAACCCATACGAGGGGGGGGGGCCACCCACACCCACGGACGCAAGTATCCCGCTGGATGTCAACCCAGAATTTAGAGCCGGAGCTCCGACTCCACTTGCCGGGACTGTCTGGAGCGGGGTTCGAAACCCTATGCCTTCTGGCCCAGCGGCGGGGATGCTACCGCTACGCCAAAGGCCCACTCCGAATGAGAGGTGATCTCATTGAAACATGTAAAATTCTTACAGGGCTTGACAGGATGGATGCTGCGAGGATGTTTCCCCCTGGCTGGGAGTCTAGAACTAGGGGTCCCAGTCTCAGAATAAGGGGTCGGCCATTTAGGGCTGAGATAAAGAGAAATGTCTTCACTCAAAGGGTTGTGAATCTTAGGAATTCTCAACCTCAGAGGGCTGTGGATGCTCAGTCGTTGAGTATATTCAAGACAAAGATCGATAGGTTTTAGGATATTAAGGGAATCAAGGGATATGGGGATATTGCGGGAAGGTAGAGTTGAGGTAGAAGATCAGCCATGATCTTATTGAATGGCGGAGCAGGCACAAAAGACTGAATGGCCGACTCCTGCTCCTATTTCTCATGTTTTTATGTAACCTTTCCCTTTACTGTCTAAGACTCGGGGAGGGAATAACTTTTTAAAATCGAGAAGCATGGTTAAAAGACCTGCGAGGGTGCGGAGGAGATTTGCCAGAATGATACCAGGGCTGACCAGTTTCATAGGGACATAGGAACGGGAGGAGGTCATTCAGCCCCTTGAGCCTGTTCCACCATTCAATGAGATCATGGCTGGTCTGTGACCTAACTCCATATACCCGCCTCTGGCCCATATCGCTTTGGATAACAAAAAGCTATCAATCACCGATTTAAAATTAACAATTGATCTAGCATCAATTGCCATTTGCGGAAGAGAGTTCCAAACTTCTACCAGCCTTTGTGTGTAGAAGTGTTTTCTAATTTCACTCTTGAAAGGTCTGGCTCTAACTTTTAGACTATGCCCCCAAGTCCGAGAATTCCCCAACCAGCAGAAATAGTTTCTCTCTATCTCCCCTATCTGTTCCCGTTAATATTCTGAAAACTTCGATCAGGTCACCTCTTAGCCTTCTAAATTCTAGGGAATACAACCCTAATTTGTGTGATCTCTCCTCGTTTTTTTTTCTATTCATTTTTATGGGATGTGGGCATCGCTGACAAGGCCAGCATTTATTGCTCAGCCCTAATTGCCCTTGAGAAGGTGGTGGTGAGCCATGTGGTGAAGGTACTCCCACAGTGCTGTTAGGGAGAGAGTTCCAGGATTTTGACCCAGCGACGATGAAGGATCGGCCGATATACTTCTAAGTCAGGATGGTGTGTGACTTGGAGGGGAGCTTGGAGGTGGTGGTGTTCCCATGCGCCTGCTGCCCTCGTAATTGAAGTCCGGGTATCATTCTGGTAAATCTACGCTGCACTCCCTCCAAGGCCAGTATATCCTTCCTAAGGTGTGGTGTCCAGAACTGCTCACAGTGCTCCAGTTGTGGTCTAACCAGGGTTTTGTACAGCGGCAGCATAACTTCTACCCCCTTGTACTCTAGTCCTCTAGATATAAAGGCCAGTATTCAATTAATCTTTTTGATTATTTTCTGTACCCGTTCATGACATTTTAATGATCTATGTACCTGGACCCCCAAGTCTCTTTGGAACTCCACTGTTTTTAGCCTTTCACCATTTAGAATGTATCCTGTTCTATCCTTTTTAGGTCCAAAGTGGATGACCTCACATTTGCTTACATTGAAATCCATTTGCCACAGTTTTTCCCATTCACTTAATCTATCAATATCCCTTCGTAATTTCATGCTTTCATCAACACTGCCTACTATGAATCTTTGCCTCATCGGCAAATTTGGATATATGGCTTTCTATGCCATCATCTAAGTGTTAATAAACACTGTGATTGGTTGAGGCTCCAACAAAGATCCCTGCGGGACAAAACTAGTCACATCCTGCCAATTTGAGTACCTACCCATTATCCCTACTGCCCGTCTGCTGCCGCTCAGCCCAAGTCAATAATTTCCCTGCAATTCCGTGGGCTTCTGCCTTAGTGAACGGTCTCTTGAGAACATAAGAAATAGGAGCAGGAGTAGGCCATTCGGCCCTTCAAGCCAGCTCCACCATTCAGTGAGATCATGGCTGATCTTCTACCTCAACTCCATTCACCGGCCCTATCGCCATATCCCTTGATGCCTTTACTAGTCAGAAATCTATCGACTTCTGTTTTGAATATACCCAATGACTAGAGAATTTTAAAGATTCACCACCCTGTCTGTAAAGAAATTTCTTCTTATCTCAGTCCTGAATGGCCTACCCTTTATCCTGAGGCTGTGGCCCCTGGTTCTGGACTCCCAGCCAAGGGAAACATTCTCCCAGCATCCACCCTATCAAGCCCTGTAATAATTTTGTATGCTTCAATGAGATCCCCTATCATTCTTCTGAATTCAAGAGAATACAGGCCTAGTTTACTCAATGTCTTCTCATACGACAGTACTGCCATCCCAGGAATCAATCTCGTGAACCTTTGTTGCACTCCTTCTATGGCAAGTATATCCCTCCTTAGGTAAGGAGACCAAAATTGTACACAATACTCCAGTTGTGGTCTCACCAAGGCCCTATATAATTGGAGTAAGACTTCTTTACTCCTGTACTCAAATCCTCTTGTAATGAAGGTCAGCATACCATTTGCCTTCCTAATGGCTTGCTGCACCTGCACATTCACTTTCAGTGACTCATGTACAAGGACACCCAGGTCCCTTTGAGCATCTGCATTCCCCAATCTTTCACCATTTAGGAAATACTCTGCCTTTCTGTTTTTTCTACCAAAGTGGATAACTTCACATTTACCCACATTATATTCCATCTGCATGTTCTCGCCCATTCACTGAGCCTGTCGAGATCCCCTTGACACCTCTTCACATCCTCTTCACAACTGACACTGCCACCTAGCTTTGTATCATCAGCAAATTTGGAAATGTTACATTTAGTCCCCTCATCCAAATCATTGATATAGATTGTGAATAGCTGGGGCCCAAGCACCGATCCTTGCGGTTCCTCACTAGTCACAGCCTGCCATCCTGACAAAGACCCGTTTATCCCTACTCTTTGTTTTCTGTCTGTTAACCAATTCTCAATCCATACTAGGATATTACCCCCAAATTCATGTGCCCTAACTTTGTTCACCAACCTCTTGTGTGGGACCTTATCGAAGGCCTTCTGAAAATACAAATACACCACATCTACCGGTTCCCCTTTGTCTACTCCACTAGTTACATCCTCAAAGAACTCCAATAGGTTTGTTAAACAGGATTTCCCTTTCATAAATCCATGTTGACTCTGCCCAATCTTACTATTAGTTTCTAAGTGCCCAGTTATTGCATCCTTTATAATAGATTCCAGCATTTTCCCAACTATTGATGTGAGGCTAACAGGTCTGTAGTTCCCCGTTTTCTCTCTCCCTCCTTTCTTAAATAGCGGGGTTACATTTGCTATCCTCCAATCTGCAGGAACCATTCCAGAATCTATAGAATTTTGGAAGATGACAACCAATGCGTCCACTATCCCAATGGCCACCTCTTTCAAAACCCTAGGATGTAGGTCATCCGGTCCTTGGGATTTATCGACTTTTAGTCCCATTAATTTTGCTAGTACTGTTTCTTTACTAATAATAATTTCTTTAAGTTCCTCATTCTCGCCACACCCTTGGTTTTCTTGTATTTCTGGGAGGTTTTTTCTGTCTTCCTCCGTGAAGACAGAAACAAAGTATTTATTTAATTTCTCTGCCATTTCCTCATTCCCCATTATAAATTCTCCTGTCTCTGACTGTAAAGGACCTACATTTACCTTCGCCAGTCTTTTCCTTTTCATATACCATTAGAAGCTTTTACAATCTGTTTTTATATTTTTTGCAATTTGTGCTCATATTCCATTTCCCTTTCTTTATCAATTTCTTGGTCCCCCTTTGCTGATTTCTAAAAAGATCCCAATCCTCAGGCTGACCGCTTTTTCTGGCAACTTTATAAGCTTCCTCCTTTGACTTAATACTAGCTTTAATTTCTTTTGTTATCCATGGTTGGATCACTTTTCCTTTTGGGTTTTTATGCCCTAGAGGAATATATGTTTATTGCAAATTATGCATTATTTCCTTGAATGTTAGCCATTGTATGTCCAACTTCATACCTTTTACTGTAGTCTCCCAATCTACCATGGTCAACTTGTCCCTCATACCTTTGTAGTTTCCTCTGTTTAGATTGAAGACCTTAGAGGGACTTTATCAAATGCCTTCTGGAAATCCATATAAATAGCATTTCTGTGCAGTAAATGCTATTTCATTCTGTCTAGAGGATACATTCTATCTTCTGTATAGCATGGGGAGAAAATTGGGCGAGGGGAGGAAGATAAAAGGGGCAAATATTAGGGGCAATAAGACACCAAAGTCATGGTCTACGTAACTCACTTTTACTATCTTGAGTTACTGGGCTGGTAGCACACCACATGAAGAACACTTCTGCAGAAAGTGTTACATTCCGTCCTCTACCTGTGTTTATTTTAGAGATGAAAGATAACCCTCGGGGCTCATTGTGCGTAGTAAGATGGATGTGTTCCTATAAAGGCATGAAAAAATGACTGTCTGCAGTGAGTAAGTGTTTCCAGGTATGCTCACAGCTTATGGGCAGATGGGTGGGGCGCTGATGATAGAATGAGATCCATCGAGATCATCTACTTTCCCTCAACATTGCTGACACGCGTTACTGTGTACGAGCATAATCTCAAAAAAGCCATCACTGGGAATCTTTCACGGGTGTTCGGATCATCCACCGTAACTTCATCTTAAACCGGGGATTAGACGAGTAATTGGGGTTTACGCCAAAGCAAGGGCCGCCAACTGGCAGAACTGCCACCACCAACTCCCGGGAAAATTCCCGGCACACAGGAAGCAGAGGCGTGGTTTTTGTGCACAAACGGGAGAGAGGGAATTAGTGGGAAGATTTTACAGGATGTGGGGAAAGGGCGGGGAATCGAATTGGAGTATGTAGCTCCGGGCGAGGGAACTGGCACTACAGCACAGGTACGGTGAGGTCCAAATGGCCTTCTGCGCCACGGTTTGGCAGTGGAACATAAAACGTGGGTCGAGAAAAGGTCATCGCCCAGATTCCACATAGGTTCCTATCATGGAATACCTGCCATTGATTCCCTACTTCACGGAACACCAAGTTCCTTCCTTCCCTGAACACAAATAATGACTGTTAATATCTCTAGCAACACTCTCAACCAATATTAAATCAAGTCCCTTTCAAAAAAGAAAAAAAAGACTGGTGCCTTTCACGACTTCAGGACATCCCAAAGCGCTTTACAGCCAATGAAGTACATTTTTTGAAAACTAGTCACTGTTGTAGTGTAGGAAACACGGCAGCCAATTTGCGCACAGCAAGCTCCCACGAACAGCAATGTGATAATGACCAGATAGTCTGTTTTAGTGATGGTGATTGAGGGATAAATATTGGCCAGGACACCGGGGATAACTCCCCTGCTCTTCTTCGAAATAGTGCCATGGGATCTTTTAGGTCCACCTGAGAGAGCAGACGGGGCCTCGGTCTTACGTCTCAACCAAAAAATGGCACCTCTGACAGTGCAGCACTCCCTCATAGAAACATAGAAGATAGGAGCAGGAGTAGGCCGTTCGGACCCTCGAGCCTGCTCCGCCATTCAATACGATCATGGCTGAGTGCTGCACTGGACTGTCAGCCTGTTCCTCTACCCTAGAACCAGCTCTACAAGGGCTTCAAGGTTACATTAAGCGATTCCAACCGTCAGCTCGCTCTTTGTTAACATTATGATATTATTTCTGTGACGGTTTCTTGTATCTGCTGTTACTTGTTTGTTACCAAAGTAATTGCTGAGGGCGTTATTTAATTCCCCCCCCTCAATTCCACCCCCTCCCCACCCCACCCCACCCTCCATGCCCCAGGATGTAGCGTCAAGGTGCCACTGATAACTCAACAAACTGACTGTTTTTCACATGTGAACCCGCGCAGTGTGTGATGGCAGGCTCTTCAAACATGAGCAGCAACAGAGCTGGGACTGATAATTGTCCACGCCCAGACTGTTCCAACAGGAGACACTGGTTGTGGGAACCCTGGCTGACTTTTCCACCGTGTCAGCTGTGGCTCAGTGAGCAGCACTCTCACCTCTGAGTCACAAGGCTGTGGGTTCAGAGTCTTACTCCGGAGATTTCAAGCACATAATCCAGGCTGACACTCCCAGTTCAGTGCACTGTCATGGGGGTGCCACCTTTCAGTAGGAGACGTTAAGCTGAGGCCCGGTCTGCCCCCTCAGGTGGGCGTAAAAGATCCGACGGCACAAACGTGACATCCTTGTGCAACGACGATTGCAACATCAATGACGCAGCAAATAGCACGGACGACACCAACCATTCCCGTTTCAGATGATTCACTGAGAATTAATCACTTCTTGTTGGGTGAGGCAACAGAGTGTTGTCTCTGAATGATGGGTACGTTGCTCACTGTGTGCTTTATGTGCCAATACGGCCACCGCGTGCCAATGGTTATTTGCCGGAGGCTGCACCTATATTTGGCCGGATATGAAACACTGAGAAACACTCTTCACTCAGCACCGAACAGCCAGTGCGGGCGAGGCTAGTGAAAAATTCCTCATTAACACTTCATAGCTCCAAACTTTTATATATATATATATATATATATTTAAAAAAATCAAAAATACATTGGTCAATCTTTGGAAAAAGTATTGTTAGATAAAATGGCGCAGATGCGCGACCGGACCTCCCCTCGGCATCGCTCTCGGCAAGTCGAGAGAATGCGCCGTTTAAAGGGGACAGGAGCATTCTTCCCAGAGTGTATTATTCTGCTGAGGCAGAGCTGTGCATAATAGAGTCACAGAGTCATACAGCACAGAAAGAGTCCCTTCGGCCCATCGTGTCTGCGCCAGCCATCAAGCCCTGTCTATTCTAATCACATTTTCCAGCACTTGGTCCATAGCCTTGTATGCTATGGCATTTCAAGTGCTCATCTAAATGCTTCTTGAATGTTGTGAGGGTTCCTGCCTCTACCACCATTTCAGGCAGTGAGTTCCAGATTCCAACCACCCTCTGGGTGAAAAAGGTTTTCCTCAAATCCCCTCTAAACCTCCTGCCCCTTACCTTGAAACTATGCCCCCTGGTTATTGACCCCTCTAGTAAGGGGAAAAGTTCCTTTCTATCTACCCTATCTATGCCCCTCATAATTTTGTACACCTCAATCAGGTCCCCCCTCAGCCTTCTCTGCTCCAAGGAAAACAACCCCAGCCTGTCCAGTCTCTCTTCATAGCTGAAGCGCTCCAGCCCAGGTAACATCCTGGTGAATCTCCTTTGCACCCTCTGCAATGCAATCACATCCTTCCAATAGTGTGGTGACCAGAACTGCACACAGTATTCCAGCTGTGACCTAACTAGCATTTTGTACAGCTCCATCATAACCTCCCTGTTCTTATATTCTATGCCTCGGCTAATGAAGGCAAGTATCCCATATGCCTTTTTAACCACCTTATCGACCTGTCCTGCTGCCTTCAAGGATCTATGTACATGCACACCAATGTGACCGAGTCCCCTTTAAGGCCACAGGGCTTTAAATGTGGTTGAACAGGCACATCCTGAGGTTAATGCGTACGTGCTCTGCAGCAACAGTGGAAGTCAATTAAAGGGCACTTGCTGTTGGTGGGGGAAGGGCTTCTCTGACCAGCAGGAAATGACTGCGATTTCTTTATTTAAAAAAAATATAGGACGCAGAAAATTATGTTCGACGGATGTATTCTCAACACTTTAAACGGATCAAATATTGGTGAATCCAATCTCGGGCCGAGTATTCAATTTATTTACATTTCTTTACCCCCCACTGTTAGAGTTGCCAACTCTGATTGGACGTCTTCCAGGTAGTTTCATCACATGACCGCCTGCCTCCAAGTTTCCCACCCAGTCAATCAGCCCCCCTTCCCCCACTCCATCTCCATTATATTTAAAGAAAGACTCACATTTATATAGCGCCTTTCATGACTACTGTACATTCCAACACGCTCCACAGCCAATGGAAGTACAATGTAGGAAACGCGGCAGCTAATTTGCGCACAGCAAGCTCCCACAAACAGCAATGTGATAATGAGCAGATAACCTGTTTTTAGTGATGTTGATTGAAGGATAAATATTGGCTACGACACCGGGGATAGCTGCCCTGGCTCTTCTTTGAAATAGTGCCGCGGGATCTTTTACATCCACCTGAGAAAGCAGACGGGGGCCTCAGTTTAACGTCCCATCCGAAAGACGGCACCTCTGACAGTGCAGCGCTCCCTCAGCACTGCACTGGGAGTGTCAGCCTAGATTTTCTGTGCTCAAGTTTCTGGAGTGGGACTTGAACCCACAGCCTTCTGACTCTGAGGGTGCTGCCCACTGAGCCACCACACCTGTCACATTTAGAAGTAAAAAATTAAAGTGTTCAAAGAAAATTGCATTTTTTTTGTAATGCCCCAATGATTTTTCTGCTGGGTGTTGCTCCAGGAGATGCATGTTTTATTCCTGGAGACTCCAGGACAATCCTGGAGGATTGGCAATCCTAGTATGCCCCCTAAGGAGCTTCCATTTAGACAGGTCAGTCAGCCAAAAATTTCTGAGGGATTTGATAAGCATACTAAGGTGGGAATGCCCATCGCTATTCCGATGTGTAACTGCACTAACATTTCAATATACAGGCAGGCAGTCTCCAACCTGTCGCCTGAATGGATCAGAGAGATGAATCTTTCAAGATTTGCAGCGTCTTTTTTATACATACAAAACAGTTGAACCCTTGAGTTAAGTTCAATGCTTCTATTCCCTCTCAAACTCAGCCAAAACACAATTCATTCCAAATACTTGAAAGTCTAATTTGTGGGGGCGAGGCACAGCTACTAAAGATCATTTCATCTTAAGTAGGACCATGCCACAAATCTTCTTTGCCAATGTAACCCCACTTTAATCCCTTCCTCAGGTTCTTTTCCTCTTGCTCCCCTTACTAATCTTCAGCTAAGACAACAGACACAAGGCCTGGACCTGGACCTTTGTTAATCTACTCGCTCGACGCTGGATGAGGTGACTGACAGTATAATTGTCCCCGCTCGTATAGAAGCTGCGAGTCTCCATTCGCTGTCACTCAGAGGATAGAACCGAGATCGGAAAGGCCCTTTGTGAGGAATCCATAAGCCGAGGTCAATATCCTGTGGCTCCCCCATAGCTTAGTGGGTACCCGCAGCACATGGAGAAAGTCTGAGCTATGCAAAACCTGGACGGTTCAAAGTTCAATGCTGGATTGGTGCGGAGTTTGTTTACCACAGCAGTTGTCACATTACAATTAGCTTCTGCTCCCCTGCTATGTGTCAGCCGTGCCTCAGTGGGTAGCGCTCTCGCCTCTGAGTCAGAAGGTTGTGGGTTCACTTCCCACTCCAGAGACTTGAACACAAAATTCTAGGCTGATGCTCCAGTGCAGTGATGAGGGAGTGCTGCACTGTCAGAGGTGCCGTCTTTCGCATGAGATGTTATACTGAGGCCCTGTCTGCTCTCTCAGGTGGACGTAAAAGATCCCCTAGCCCTATTTCGAAGAAGAGCAGCAGAGTTCTCTTCGGTGTCCTGGCCAACATTTAATAGATTAGTTGGTCATCATTGCAGTTTGTGTGATCTTGCGGAGTGCAAATTGGCTGCCGTGTTTCCTACATTACAACAGTGCCTACACTTGGAAAAAGTACTTCATTGGCTGTAAAGTGTTTTGGGACATCTGAGGCTGTGAAAGGCGCTATATAAATGCAAGTCTTTCTTTCCCCTGGAGGTGGGAGAAGGCGGAGGAAATCAGTAAGGTTCCCATACTTGATTCCTACAGGAAAATGTGTGTCGATGGATGTTGAGTGAGAATAGGACCAGGTTTGGCTGCAATGCCAGCAGTTGAACGTCATACCAACACTCAATGTCTCAGAACATGAAGAATGACCAACTGGGTGAGGGGTCGAAGGGTTGCTAGCATCCATAGAACATAAGAAATACGAGCAGGAGTAGGCCATATGGCTCTTGAGCCTGCTCTGTCATTTAATAAGATCATGGCTGATATTCTACCTCAACTCCACTTTCCCCCCATATCCCTTAATGCCTAAAAATTTATCGATCTCAGCCTTGAATATACTCAACAACTGAGCATCCACAGCCCTCTGGGGTAGAGAATTCCAAAGATTCACAACCCTCTGAGTGAAGAAATTTCTCCTCATCAGTCCTAAATGGCCAACCCCTTATGCTGAAACTATGACTCCTAATTCTAGACTCTCCAGCCGGGGGGAAACAGCCTCTCAGCATATACCCTGTCAAGCCCTCTCAGAATTTTACACGTTTCAATGAGATCACCTCTCATGCTTCTAAACTCCAGAGTGTATAGCCCCATTCTTATCAATCTCTCCTCATAGGACAACCCTCTCATTCTAGGAATCAGTCTAGTGAACCATCGTTGCCCCCTCTCCCCCTCTAGGGTGAGTATTTCCTTCCTTAGGTAAGGAGACCAAAACTGTACATAATACTCCAGGTGTGGTCTCACCAAAGCCCTATATATTTGCAGCAAGACTTCAACCCCCTTGCAATAAAGGCTAACATACCATTTGCCTTCCTAATTGCTTGCTGTACCTGCATGTTAACTTAGAATTATACGCTAGCAAATCAATGTCTTCGGGAGAGGATTATCAAATGAAAGTGCTTTGTTTTAGCGTTCCGCCTATTAATTCAATAAATTTGTCAATGGCGTTCCTTCTCTTCTACAGTCTACAAATGTTATTGGTCCAAATTTAGGCCATGAAGATTCATCAGGTTCCTTAATATAGGTCTATGTCTATGAGCATAACATCTACCTACACCATAGTGAACAAACAATAAGCATTCCTAGGAGGATAATGGTTGACACACACCATCCTCCTCCAATGCCTCTCTTCCACTGTCCAGCTCTCTGGGACTGCCCTCGCTTGGTTCCACTCTTTCTTACCCAATTGTAGTCAAAGCACCTCTAGCAATGGCTTCTCTTCCCATCGCTGCACCGACACTTGCGGAGTCCCTCAAGACTCTTGGCCCCTCTTCCTCCTCATGTACATGCTGCCACTTGGCAACATCTTCCAAAGAATTGGTGTCAGCCTCCGCATGTACGCCAGTAACACCCAGCTCTACCTCTCCATCAGTGTTCTCGACCTCTTCACTGCCGTTGTGTTGGCAGACTGCCTGCTCGACAACAAGTCTTGGATGAGCTGCAATTTCTTCCAGTTAAACATTGGGAAGACCGAAGCCACTGTCTATGCAACACCCCGTCCCCAATGCGGCCACAAGCTCCAGACCTTTGGCGCTGATTCCATTCCCCTCCCTGACCACTGTCTCAGATGATTTGTGACTTTAGCACCTAATTCAACCAGAGTGGAGCTTCCAACCACATATCCTCCCATCACAAAGACCACCTACGTCCACCTCCATAACATTGTCTATCTCTGCTCCTGCCTCAGCCCATCTGCTGCTGAAGCCCGCGTCCATGCCTTTTGTCACCTTCAGACTCCAGTATTTCAATGCTCTCCTGGCCAGCCTTCCAGCCTCCACCTTCTATAAACTTCAGCTCAGCCAACACCCTGTTCCCTGTAAACTATCCCGCACCAAGATCCGCTCACCCAGTTACCTTTGACCTCACCACGTCTGTTGGCTCCTGGCTCCCCAACCCTTCAAATTTGAAATTCTCAAATTTTTATTTGTGCGCGTCCCTTCATGGCCCTGCTCCTCTCTAAATCCCTAACCTCCTCCAGCCTTCAGAACATAAGAAATAGGAGCAGGAGTAGGCCAATCGGCCCCTTGAGCCTGCTCCGCCATTCAATAAGATCATGGCTGATCTGATCCTAACCGCCAATCTACTATCACAGAACCATCTCCTGAATCTAACAGAATTAGACACACAAAATAGGAGCAGGATCAGGCTACATGGCCCCTGGGCCCGCTCCGCTACCCACAGGGCCATGACCATTCCGAACCTAGACTCATGTCCAAATTCCTGCCCGCTCCCCGTAACCCTTAATTCCCTTTACTTCTAGGAAACTGTCTATTTCTGTTTTAAATTTATGTAATGATGTAGCTTCTACAGCTTTTTGGGGCAGCATATTCCATGGACCTACCACCCTCTGAGTGAAGTAGTTCCTCCTCATCTCAGTTTTGAAAGAGCAGCCCCTTATTCTAAGACTATGCCCCCTAGTTCTAGTTTCACCCATCATCAGGAACATCCTCCCCGCATCCACCCGATCCAACCCCTTCACAGCCTTACCATCCACCCACTCTCCATGGCTCTGACTCTGGCGCCTCTCGTGCATCTCCCCGCTCCCTTCACCCCACCACTGGCGCCCTTGCCTTCAGATGCCTTGGGCCGGCCGCACACTTTGAAATTTCCTCCTTAATACCTTTCTGCCTCTCTCCCCTTTCCTCCTTCAAAATCCGTCACTTTAGCCGAGCTTCCAGTCACCATTCTTAACATCTCCTTCTCCAGCTTCTGGCCTCCATTTTTGCCGACCATGCCTCCGTGAAGGGATTATTTTTTCGACATTAAAGGCGCTATATAAATGCAAGTCGTTGTCATTACTTAAGGCAGAAGTGAGAGGGGATGAAGGGAAGTAGAGGGAAAGCTGTATTTTTGATGCTTCATGTGGCTGATCACTATCATTAAGAACATAAGAACATAAGAACATAAGAAGTAGGAGCAGGAGTAGGCCAATCGGCCCCTCGAGCCTGCTCCGCCATTCAATAAGATCATGGCTGATCTGATCCTAACTGCCAATCTACTATCACAGAACCATCTCCTGAATCTAATAGAATTAGACACACAAAATAGGAGCAGGATCAGGCTATACGGCCTCTGGGCCCGCTCCGCTACCCACAGGGCCATGACCGATCCGAACCTAGACTCATGTCCAATTTCCTGCCCGCTCCCCGTAACCCTTAAGTCCCTTTACTTCCAGGAAACTGTCTAGTTAAGACATCAGGGGTGGTCTGGGCACATGGTATGGTGGCCTTCATAGCGAGAGGATTCGAGTACAGGAGCAAGGATGTCTTGCTGCATTTGTACAGGGCCTTGGTGACACCACACCTTGGCCTAGAAATTCAGTTGGCTGCGCCAGCCGTTAGCGCCTTAGGAGGAGTAGATCTCGAGCGCTAGGCGCTTAGTGCCCGGGCGCAGCGCGATCTGCGCCTCGCCCCAACTTCAGTAGACATTTAGCGCCGGCGCAAAGTCATTGCGCGCGCTCATCTGCGCGCGCAGATCATGACGTCATTTCGTCGTGCAACGCCCTTTGTGCACCCGGAACCGGAACTTCACTCGCGCCGCCCCATTGTGCGCCTGGCGGCCCAAGCGACTGTTGAGTCAAACGGTGCTCAGCCGATGCGGGCCGCGGGGAGCGCAAATTAAAGGGCACTCCTGCAGTAGAAAAGGCAGCCGTTTTGCAACACTCCTTCTTTGGGAGGAGGAGGAGGAGGAGGAGCCCTCCCCAAATACACTGGTCTCGGCCTTTCAAAAAAAAAAAAATCCACCCTCCCCCTTTAAGAGCTCACCGGAGCCAAAGTGTCTGCCGGCAATCAGCAGCTCACCGCACCTGCCCTGCGCCCAACTTCCGGTGTTAGCGCCCCGGCCTGCCGGCTTAGCGCCTAATGATAGTTGTGCATCGCCTGTTTTAGCGCAGCAGCAACCTCTTAGGGCGATGCAACTGAATATTGGCGAAGGGGGCTCGACTTTGCGCCGGGTGCAAACTTTAGCGGCCGCCCGACTTTACCGCCCCAAAAGTGGCTATACTGAATTTCTAGGCCCTTGAGTATTGTGTGCAGTTTTGGTCGCCTTATCTGAGGAAGGATGTTCTTGCCATGGAGAGTGTGCAGCGAAAATTCACCAGAGTGATACCTGGGATGGCAGGAATGACGTATGAGGAGAGATTGGGTCGATTGGGCTTAAACTCACTGGAGTTTAGAAGAATGAGAGGGGATCTCATTGAAACTTAGAAAATTCTAACAGGACTAGACAGACTAGATGCAGGAAGGATGTTCCCGATGATCGGGGAGTCCAGAACCAGGGGTCACAGTCTAAGGATAAGGGGTAAGCCATTTAGGACTGAGATGAGGAGGAATTTCTTCACTCAGAGAGTGGTGAACCTGTGGAATTCTCTGCCACACAGGGCAGTTGAGGCCAATTCATTAAATATATTCAAGAAGGAGTTGGATATATTTCTTGAGGCTAAAGGGATCAAGGGATATGGGGAGAAAGCAGGGACAAGGTACTGAATTTGGATGATCAGCCATGATCTCATTAAATGGTGGAGCAGGCTCGAGGGGCCGAATGGCCTACTCCAGCTCCCATCTTCTATGTTTCTATGTTTAAGCACATCAGTGATGAAATCCAATATTAAACAAGAATGTATTGTACATTCATCAAAGGTGTGACAAAGCAGCTGAACTAATGCTGGGCATCAAATAAAAATCCACATTCAGCAACGCCATCCAAACGGCCACAGCCCCATAGTACTGCAAATTGAACTCCCTCCCCTCCTCCCCCACCCCCCGAGTAATTTAGTTAAATGGGCGCTGTCTTCATTCCTGTCTTCATTCCAAAGTACTTCTTATTTTTGTTCAAACATGCAAATATATGACGTGTTGGTCTATCAAAAGACATCACCTTGGTCATGACGACGTGTTGCCCAGGTGATGTGTTTTGATACACCAATACGTTATGTATTTGCATTTTTGAAAAAAATATCATGTCATCAGAAAGAAAGAAAGACTTGCATTTATGTAGTGCTTTTCACAACCACCGGACGTCTCAAAGCGCTTTACAGCCAATAGTACTTTTTGAAGTGTAGTCACTGTTGTAATGTAGGAAATGCAGCAGCCAGTTTGCGCACAGCAAGCACCCACAAAACAGCAATGTGATAATAACCAGATAATCCGTTTTGGTTATGTTGATTGAGGGACAAGTATTGGCGCAGGACACTGGGGATGCCTCCCCTGCTCTTCTTTGAGAATAGCGCCGTGGGATCTTTTACGTCCACCTTAGAGAGCAGACGGGGCCTCGGTTTAACGTCTCATCCGAAAGACGTCACCTTCCGACAGTGCAGCGCTCCCTCAGCACTGCACTGGGAGTGTCAGCCTAGATTTTTGTGCTCAAGTCTCTGGAGTGGGACTTGAACCCACAACCTTCTGATTCAGAAGCGAGAGAGAGAGAGTGCTACCCACTGAGCCATGGCTGACATCATGACCAAACTGCCATGGCTCCTCTGCCTCTTTGCTCTTTCCGCCCCCCTCTCCACAGCCCCACCCCACACACAAAAGTTAGAACTGGAAAACAGTTATTCAGAAAGACGGTGCCCCCTTTATTTAACAGGCCGAAAGGCACGAGCCTATCTCTCTCAGATAGAGCAAACCTGCCTACTTGGATTCTCACCAGATCTTTCAATCTCTTCTCTCTCCAGAAACTCATTTAGATGCCACTTGAATCCTATTTGGATAGCCTGCTTCTGTGACCTTCCCAAGTAACATGTTTCAGAGCGCTAAAGCCTTTTAGGTGAAAACAGCTCTGCCTAACTTTCCTTCTAACTCTTAATTTTTAACCTGATCGCTCCTGATAGTCGACTCTATTCACTAGTGAATTATTTGACTGGATCTAAGATGTAAATTACCTTCATAATCTTGAACACTTCAGGTCACCTCAACATAATACAAAAAGAACATAAGAAATAGGAGCAGGAGTAGGTCATCGGCCCTCTGAGCCTGCTCCACCATTCAATTAGATCATGGCTGATCGTCTACCTGAACTCCACCTTCCTGCACTATCCCCATATCCCTTGATTCCCTAAGTATCCAAAATCTATCGATCTCTGTCTTGAATATACTCAATGACTGAGCCTCCACAGCCCTCTGGGGTAGAGAATTCCAAAGATTCACCACCCTCTGAGTGAAGAAATTTCTCCTCATCTCAGTCCTAAATGGCCGACCCTTTATTCTGAGACTGTGACCCCGTGTTCTAGATTCCCCAGCCAGAGGAAACATCCTCCCTGCATCTACCCTGTCAAGCCCCTTAAGAATTTTATACGTTTCAATGAGATCACCTCTCATTCTTCTAAACTCTAGGGCTTACAGGCCTAGTCAATTCAAGGTCTCTTTCCCAAAGGAAACAACCCCAGCTTGTTTAAACAAGTACACATTTTTTTTTAAAGAAAGGGAGGAAGGGAGGGCAACACACAAAAACCTCAAGGGAGCCATTACTGGTGCAGGACTGTACACACTGGTGCTAATATTCTGATAGGTGTGTGGAGCAAAGCTAGATGTCACCAAAGGCACATACTGGTACAAAGGAATTTTGGCGTGAGGGAAGAGAGAGAGAGAGAGATGAAAGGTCGGTGGGAGTTTTAAAATTGAACATAATTTGGGAGCTATAAGCATCCTCAAATGAAAACCTTGAAGATCGGTAGTATCCACAAACATGATAGCGGTTTTGAATAAAAACAGAAAATGCTGGAAATGCTCAGCAGGTCAGGCATCATCCGTGGAGCGAGAAAGAGAGTTAATGTTTCAGGTCTATGACTCTTCGTCAGAACTGGAAAAAGTTAGAGGTGTAACAGATTTTAAGCAAGTGCAGGGGCAGGGAAAGGGGGGAGGGAAGGAAAGAACAAAAAGGGAAGGTCTGTGATAGGGTGGAAGGCTGGAGAGATTATGGGGGGGAAATTCGGTTGTGTTGCGCTTCCCGTTAGAGCCCTAAGAGAGTGCTAATGGGGCGCAAAGCAATTAGCGCCCGGGCACGGCGATGTTTGCGCTGCTCGCGAAATTGACCAGACATTTTGCGGCGGTGCTAAATACTACCGCCACGATCTCCTGTGCCCGCAGATCGTGACGTCAGTCGAGCGTGCAACGCCTCGGTAGCATCCCGGACCGGATAATGAGTGGTGCCCCCCTGCCTTACCGCCTGCCGCCAGCAACGACAGATTGAGGGGAGCGTTTTGCAGTCGGGAAGGGACTGGGGGAGCGCTACTTAAAGGCGACCGCTTCCTGCCTTTTTTTGTCAGCGACATTTTTGCACCACGCATTCTGCGAGAGCGAGAGGCACTTCTGGAGAGATTGAACGCTGTGTGAAGGAGTTTTGGGTACTGAGCAGCACTTTGCTGGTTCATTCTGGTTTGACCTTTCTTGCATCGATTTAGAAGAGACTATGGGGGCTGCACTCTGAGCTCTTTCCCTGGGTCTCGCCATTGTTCTTTCCAACAGTTTTGATGTACAGGTCTCTCCAGGCCAAGATTCAAGACTGCAATGAGCAGGGTGTGGATGGAGAGCAAGATCAACCTTCCCCTTTAAGAATTGGACGGTGCCAGTGTGTCTGTGTTCCATTGCTGACTGACATCACATGAGATTTGCCAGCGCTCTGAGGTAGCGCCTCGCTCCTCGGTGTTAGCGCCTTAAGAGAGGTGTGTAGCACCTGATTTAGCGCTCCAATCACCTCCAGGGGCGATAGAAGTCAAGTTTGCAGTCGGAGGCGATAATTAGCGGCAGGCGCTAAACTTTGCGCCGGGCCGATAATCGCGCCCCAAACAGGGTGATACCGAATTTCTCCCCCTAAATGACAAAAGGGATGATTGAACCAAAGATCGAGGTTTTAATGGAATCCTTTCAGGTTGATAGCACTTAGTCCAAGCGGCTTCACAAACCTCAAGTGAATTGTTAAAAAAAAACCTACGTACTGCACAGAGAATGTTTCTTTGGAGGTAGATTGGGTCTTTCTGACAGTGTGTTGGGCAGCTCTGATTGGGAGCAGGGTTGAAGGCCAATAAGGTAGAAAGAGAGAGAGAGGGTGAGACCAGTTTCTTTAAAACAGTTGAATAAAAGCTAGATCTTTATTAATCAAAGAACTTTCAGGCACCAAAGTGTAAGAACAGTACTGTTGAGTAAATATTTAATGTTAGAAGCATTTCCTCAATGGGAGGATCATGTGTAAGTCATGTGCCAGGCGGGGTGGCGTGGGGTCAGGGGAGCAACTCAATTTTATCAATGAGAAATTGAATCTTAGAAGGGGCCCAATTCTAAGACTATATGTGGCTGGAAACTCTGCCCATACATCCATGCCAAGTCAAGGCTGCCCATATATCCATGCCAAGTCAAGGCTGCCCATATATCCATGCCAAGCCAAGTCTGCCCATATATCCATGCCAAGTCAAGGCTGCAAAGAAAACCAGCGTGAAATAAGCACCAATCCTGTGCACTAATTAAAAGACATAATGAGAAATGAACAGCTCAATACCATGGCCGATTCGCCCCTGCCTGACCCAGATCTCCTGCAGCCAACAGTTGTGCCACCTCAGCTTACATAGAACTAACAGGCCATTTGGCCCAACTGTCAAGTCCAGAACCAGGGGTCACAGTCTAAGGATAAGGGGTAAGCCATTTAGGACAGAGATGAGGAGGAATTTCTTCACCTAGAGAGTGGTGAACCTGTGGAATTCTCTACCACAGAAGGCAGTTGAGGCCAATTCATTAAATATATTCAAGAAAGAGTTAGATATATTTCTTAAGGCTAAAGGGATCAAGGGATATGGGGAGAAGGCAGGGACAGGGTACTGAATTTGGATGATCAGCCATGATCTCATTGAATGGCGGAGCAGGCTCGAGGGGCCAAATGGCCTCCTCCTGCTCCTATCTTCTGTGTTTCTATGTGTAACTGGTCTGTGCCGGTGTTTATGCTCTTCCAACCCCTCCTCATCTAACCTTATAGGCATAACCTTCGATTCCTTGCTCCCTCATGTGTCTACCTAGCTTCTCCTTAAGTGCATTACTAATTAATTTCAGAGCATGAATCAATCTTGGGCCTGGTCCGGTCCGATCCTGTCCTGGTCTACACTGCTCGGTACCAGACCACATGATCCATTTACCCACTGCGGCTCTGGGGAACGCAGCTAACCGATTAGTCCTCGATTTGGGTTTAGATAGACACCACAAACGTTTGCCCAGAAACTTTTCCAAAAACTGCTTGAAACAAAGAGCCCCGGGGACGGATGAGAGTTTCCGACCCGCCACCCTTGAACATTTCCAGGAGGTCACGCAGGGCGCTGTCTTTCAAAGCTCCCAGCCACCAGGCCTCAAGCCTGTAACTCAGGTGCTTAAAAAGAGGGAACATCACAAAGCTTTTCCCAACCAAAGGCCAACTGTTTGGATTCAGTCACAATCCTCTATCAATGTTCCAACAATTAACTCTCAAGAATCTTAAGCTCTCAAATTAAAAATCAATTTTATTGATCCAGACATAGGATAATATGAAAATCTGTTCTCCGCTTTCGCCTTGCGGATTCTCTAATTTGCCAGCCCTTTGATTCCTGGAAAGAAAATTCAATAGCAAAACGTGCGTCACCAGTACAAAACAATGTTTATCATATGACAATTGTTATTCTCGTTCTTCAATTTCCAATGTCTTTTTTTTCACCTTTTTGTTTCTGTGCACCTCTCCTCACATCATTTCATCCTCTTCACTAGTTGTGTGTTCCTTTAATATCTTTCCAATGCCTTCGCTGATACCATCTTAGCAGTTGGCCTATTATTCAGTTTTCAGGATATTCGACCCAGTAAATCCCTTTCTCTGTGATTAGATTATCTGTCTGTTTCTCTGCCCACCTCTTTCCCTAAATTTATTATTAGCACCTGCTACAGACCCCTCCAAGACAGCGCTGTGGAACTGTCTTCCCAAATTGCTAAAGCATCTAACCCGGACCTATTTTAATTGGACCAGTAGGGGTGGCACTGAGTTGCCACAGTTTTACCCGACAGAAGCCAGCACCACACGTGCCCCTTTTATAGGACACAATTAATACAACAGTCGAAGGTGTGGTCCAATCAAACTAAAGATACTTAAAATAAAGCAACAAAGTTGAGCCCATCGTACTAAAATATTTAACTCTTAGGGGGAGAAATTCAGTATAGCCCCGTGCGCCCCGGAAAATTAGCGCCCCGCACCGGAAATTGGTCAGTTGCGCCCCAAAGGGAAGCGGGGCGCTACTGGAGGCGCCCCGCCTCCCTCTTGGGGCGCTGCGAGTGAATATCGTGGCGCTACGTGCCGCAGCGCCAGACGCTGCGGCACGTCGCGCTGCGGTATTGCAGGCCTTCCTCCCCTTCTTAAAGGGGAGGGGCCTTGTGCAGCGCGATCTGGGGTCCAGCTGGGCCCCCGGGGACCGGGAGTGCAGGCAAAAGAGCCCGGCACCCAAGAGAAGTGCCGGGCTCTTGGAGCGCAGCCGGCACTCCACGGGGGGATGGGGTTCCGGAGGCCGGGGACGGGAGCGCAGGCAGGTGCTGGCAGGCGGCCAACAACAAAAATGGCCGCCCCGCACCTCGCCTTTAATTTGTGCCTCCCCGGCCGCAGGTATGCCACCCTGACCCTGTCCGGCGGTAATTCAGGGGGCGCTCCCGAAGATCACGGCCGGGGCGTGAGCGGGGCGCTGTGCACACCGATGACGTCATCGCCAGCGGCGCAGCGCTAACGGTTAGCGCCACCACTAACCTCCCGCTGAATTTGGCGGGAAGCGTGGGCAGTGCCGCGCCCGGGCGCTAGTTGGTTTGTGCCCCATTTAACGCCCTCTTAAGGCGCTAACGGGCAGCGCAACCAACTGAATTTTCCCCCTTAGTTTTCAGTTGCGATGAAGGGCATACACCCGGACAAGAAACTTGTCTTATTCCTTTACCGATGATAACTGGCTTGCTGTGTATTTCCAACAATTTGTTTGACTTCATGTTTTATCGTTGCTCCCTCCACTGCTACTAATAACGGAGTTGCAACTTCCTCCCGACCCCCTGTACTTCCAAACCCTAAAGTTGAGCATTCCGATTTTCATCGCCTCACTATTGGCGGCTATGCCTTCAGCTGCCTGGGCCCTGAACTCTGGAATTCCCAAACCTCTCCGCTTCTCTCTTTCCTCCTTTAAGACGCTCCTTACAACCTCCCTCTTTGACCAACACCTGCCCTAATGTCAGTTTATGTGGCTCGGTGTCAAATTTTGCCTGATAACGCTCCTGTGAATCGCCTTGAGGCGTTTTACTATGGTAAAGGTGCTACATCAATGCCAGCTGCTGTTGTTATACATCTTAAATTGTTCTCCAGTCTCAGCCCAAGTTTGAACTGCTGTCTAATTTCAGTGGGACAGAGTGTGTTGACAACGCCTGTGTTGGACAGCTGCTATTCCAACAATTGCGTTAGAAAGCTCACTTTTTTTTTAAACAAGCGAGTTATTATCTTCGTTCACTACAGTACACACCTCATTACAAGCACAAACAAAGCTCAGCTTCCACAAAGCGGGTCATGATGTCGGTGCAGTGCACAGAGGGAAGGATTATGTATACAATTAGTCACAACAGTAATTAGCGACTTGCCAATAGAGGGCAAAATTACACAGATATCATTTTTTCACCCCGTGCAGTTGCTGCAATAGAGGCTTAAACAGGCGTGACCAGTTTGTCTGGAGCATGCGATTCCATATGGAGCCTCGCGGGAAGCCGCATGCGACACTAATACAGCTTGCCGCAGAGCCAATGTGCCATCATTGTTCTTTTGGTCCCTTGAAAGTGCAGACTCACGCTGGAGTGTGGTTCTGTGGGTGTCAGGGGCCCTCCAGTACCCCCCTACCAAATGTTTTAATTTAATTCCGTATGCGCGAGCGTTTGCGGGCTGTTCGACCATGGGGGAATCACCATGTCCTGGGACTGCAGCTGATTCTTCCCACTCCTCCTGCACCATCTCCCCCTCCCCTCACACCCCAACCCCTCTTCTGAAGTCTTTCTTTCTTTCGCTCTTCTCACCTCCGCCCAGCAAGGGGCGCGGAAGCTAATCTCCACCACTTCGGAGATCCCAGACCTGACTTGTCGACAGTTCAGGCAGGTCCCTGTTCCTATTGTGATTGGGCAAATGATCACAAACTGGGCATCAAACACCATCTGCAGGGGTGAGTTTCACATCGGGGAACACACATACACAAAAAAAACAACTAGCATTCATTGGTCAACCTTTCTGATGAGAGGTCATTGACCTGAAACATTCACCGTGTTTCTCTGTCTCTCCACAGATGCCGCCTGGCCCGCGGAGAATTTCCAGCGCTTTTATTTCAGATTCCCAGTATTTTGCTTTAGTTGCATTTATATCGCGCCTCTAACGCGGCGAGAAAAAAGACCTCCCAAGGCGCTTCACAGGAGTGGTTATCAGACAGAATATTGACACCGAGCCACAGGAGGGGACGTTCGGAGAGTTGACCCAAAAACTTGGCCAAAGAAGTAGGTTTTGAGGAGCTTTATAAAGGAGGAGATGGAGAGGCGGAGAGATTTAGGGAAGGAATTCCGGAGCTTAGGGCCGAGAGAGCTGAAGGCACAGCCACCGATCAGTAGAGCGAACTGAGCCATTATGGAATGGGCAAGGCTGGTGACTGTCGGGGGAGGGGGGTGGAGGGAGGGGGTGCGAGCAGAGTCGAGGTGACTTTAATCCACAGTGTCTGCCTGTGGATGAAGGGGAAGCTGCTGAACCTCATAGTTTACAATGGGCAATTGACCTTTTTCAATATTTGCAGGGCCAGCACTTTGCACTCAGTTGTTTGCGCAGGTTTCATGAAGCCTCTTTTCCTTCCCTCGCCAGCCCCGCCACCTCCCCCCCACTGTAAGCTCGTGACATAGAAACATAGAAGATAGGAGCAGGAGTAGGCCATTCGGCCCCTCAAGCCTGTTCCGCCATTTAATGAGATCATGGTTGATCATCCAAACTCAGTACCCTGTCCCTGCCTTCTCCCCATATCCCTTGATCCCTTTAGCCTTAAGAAATATATCTAACTCCTTCTTGAATATATTTAATGAATTGGCCTCTACTGCCTTCTGTGGTAGAGAATTCCACAGGTTCACCACTCTCTGGGTGAAGAAATTCCTCCTCATCTCGGTCCTAAATGGCTTACCCCTTATCCTTAGACTGTGACCCCTGGTTCTGGACTCCCCCGCCATCAGGAACATCCTTCCTGTGTCTAGTCCTGTTAGAATTTTATAAGTTTCAATGAGATCTTGTTGACAAAGCTGTGACTGACCGGCCAACAAGTTGCGCCTGGTGCTTGCCGTACGATTTAGAGACTTGGTTTGAATGGGCCATTTTGCAGTGGGGGGTGTGGGGGTGGGGAAGGAAAAGAAAAGAGGGCCAACCAAGTTGGTTACGGGTTTTCGTAAGTGGAGGTAAATCAGCTGAGCGTATGTCAGGCAGCCTTCATGGTCACTACAACTCAACGAGCGATAACTTGCAACCTCCCTGGAACCTACAGCTGTTGTTTCCTCCTCTCAGAGTAACCAGCGTCAACAGTCTCTCTGTCTGTGCCAAGTTTCCTGATAAACATGCAAGAGGTCCCTTTGAAGCCATTACATCAGGGTACCAATCACTACAAATTATAACTGGATCGTTGACTGAAATGTATTAAATAGTGACAGACCCCCTCTTTGTGTTCAGCTTCAATTATCATCCATTTAAAGTCTGTAGGTCTGTTCCTCGTGGGCTGCCTCATCAACATTGACCAGAAACACTGGAAAGTATGAGATGTCTTCTTACGTTGATAGTCTACCATTGACGGCAACACCCAACTGGTTTTCCAAAGCAAAGTTTGGCCACACAGGAAACAAGTGCCTTTTTCTATCGCCTATGGGCTGGTGCCACACAGGGTGGGTAAAAAACAGAGACTGGGGCTCGAAGGTCTTTGAGTACCACCAACAAAGCAGCCTGAAACGCCCTGAAGACTGGCGGCGCCCAGTTTTCACGGAGTATGGACCTTACAGGAATCTGATTGGACGACAAGAGGAATGAAGCTCCCATCAAAAATCATCCTTTTGTAGATATTTGAAAGTTTCCCTAAATTTCAATGGTAACTACACTTTAGAAGTGCTGTAAAGCGCCTTCGGACGTCCTGAGGTCGTGAAACGAACTATAGAAATGCAATTCCTTTCTTTCTTTATATGCTTAAGAACATAAAGATTATCTGGCCACATCATATTACTGTTTGTGGGACCTTGCTGTGTGCAAATTGGGTGCCGCGTTTCCTACATTACAGCAGTGACTACACTTCAAGAGTACTTAATTGGCTGTAATGCGCTTTGGGAATTCCTGAGGTTGTGAAAGGCACTGTATAAGTTCAAGTTTTTCTTTTTTCACGGAAGGAAGCACTGTGGTTCCTTAGATTTTTAAATTTTTATTCATTGATGGGATGTGGGCATCGCTGGCTAGGCCTGCATTTAGTGCCCATCCCTAATTGCCCTTGAGAAGATGGTGGTGAGCCGCCTTCTTGAACCGCTGCAGTCCATACAGTGTAGGTACATCCACAATGCTGTTAGGAAGGGAGTGCCAGGATTTTGGCCCAGCGACAGTGAAGGAACGGCGATACAGGTCCAAGTCAGGATGGTGTGTGGCTTGGAGGGGAACTTGTAGGTGGTGATGTTCCCATGCGTCTGCTGCCCTTGTCCTTCTAAGTGGTAGAGGTCGCGGGTTTGGAAGGTGCTGTTGAAGGAGCTTTGGCGAGTTGCTGCAGTGCATCTTGTAGATGGTACACACTGCAGCCACAGTGCGCCGATGGTGGAGGGAGTGAATGTTGAAGGTGGTGGATGGAGTGCCAATCAAGCGGGCTGCTTTATCCTGAATGGTGTCGAGCTTCTTGAGTGTTGTTGGAGCTGCACTCATCCAGGCAAGTGGAGAGTATTCCATCACACTCCTGACTTGTGCCTTGTAGATGGTGGAAAGGCTTTGGGGAGTCAGGAGGTGAGACACTCGCCGCAGAATTCCCAGCCTCTGGCCTGCTCTTGTAGCCACAGTATTTATGTGGCTGGTCCAGTTCAGTTTCTGATCAATGGTGACCCCCAGGATGTTGATAGTGGGGGATTCAGCGAGGGTAATGCCATTGAATGTCAAGGGGAGATGGTTAGAGTCTCGCTTGTTGGAGATGGTCATTGCCTGGCACTTGTGTGGTGTGAATGTTATAGGATGAGGCAAGTTCTCATCAGAAGTTGGCAGCGCACAAGGTGCACGTGCAAGGTGAGTGCGTGCGTACAACGTTCACGGGTGCTGGAACAAATTGAGTCGACACGTGTAGAAGGCGCGTGCGTGTGTGTGCACACGCCAGTTGACTGCGTACACGTATAATGTACAAGTACGCATGCAAGTGCGCTCACACGAGAGATCAGACCCCGAAGCTTCCCGTTACGGGATTCGGTTGTCCGCAGCTCGCGCCGCCTGTCGTGTGTTGTCCAGGCGTTAACACGGGAGGGAAATGACACAATTTTCACCGCTTCACAACATCGCTCCTGCAGCATTTATCAAAACATTGAAGCACAGAGGGCCTGGCGTGGGAGGGTTCCTGTCGGACAGGCTTTCATTCCTGAAGCACATCAGGCGGAACGTATCCTCCTATTTCCATCCGCACCTGATTGGCATTCTCCATCAGACAGCAGGCAGAAGCAGAGATGGCGAATTCAGCGGCAATGCTGCCCAGAGCGGCAGAACGCAGCGACTGCTATCAGCTTCAACCTTATAATGGAAAAGCACGGTTTTACAACAATAGGGATGTTAGCAACAAGGTGTGAGAGAGGAAGTGTTACAGGAAGTGAGTGACATGAACAGGAAGTGTGCACATTAATGTATATGATATTTAATATATATCATATATAATTAAATATATAATATATATATATCTCAATATATGATAATCTAAATCCATCTACAAGGCACAGTAAGGAGTGTGATGGAATACTCTCCACTTGCCTGGATGAGTGCAGCTCCAACAACACTCAAGAAGCTCGACGCCATCAAGGACAAAGCAGCCCACTTGATTGGCACCCCATCCACCACCTTAAACGTTCACTCCCTCCACCACCAGCGTACCGTGGCTGTCGTGTGTACCATCTACAAGATGCACTGCAGCAACTCACCAAGGCTTCTTCGGCAGCACCTCCCAAACCCGCGACCTCTTCCACCTAGAAGGACAAGGGCAGCAGGCGCGTGGGAACACCACCACCTCCAAGTTCTCCTCCAAGTCACACACCATCCTGACTTAGAAGTATATCGCCGATCCTTCATCGTCGCTGGGTGAAAATCCTGGAACTCCCTATCTAACAGCACTGTGGGAGTACCTTCACCACACGGACTGCAGCGGTTCAAGAAGGCGGCTCACCACCACCTTCTCAAGGGCAATTAGGGATGGGCAATAAATGCTGGCATTACCAGCGACGCCCACATCCCATAAACGAATAAAAAAATATATATAATATATACATATATAATTATAAATATGTTATATATATCAATATATGATAATATAAATATATATACATAAGAAAAGATCTTGTGTTTATATAAGCACCTTTCTTGACCTCAGGACGTCTCAAACCTATCCAGTGTACATCACCGGAATCATCCACTGACATCAGTCATGATGTTCCCTTTAAGCTAGCGCTCTGGAGGTCCCACGTCGCCGGCTCACCGGCTTTTAAAGGGAGAAACCGCGCAGGTGCCGAATTTTGAATGTGCTGCGTAGCCCCACCCCCAAAAAAAAAATTAGAGGGAGCATTGGTCAGGGAATGGTTATTTTATGTTCCGTATATGGATTCCAATGTTTTTCAAATATATAAAACACGCAGCGTGATCTAACGGTATCAAAAAGAAAATGAATGAGAATTTACCAAAAAAAACTCCCTCAGGAAACTCTACACGCACAAACGCACAGCAGGGGTGGGACTGTAAGATTCGAAATTTTCAGCAAAAATCACGCAAGAAAACTGGATAAAATAAGACTGTTTATTGACCAAAGTAAGCTTGCACAGAAAAACCTTTGATAAAAGGGCATACAAAATGGCCGCCAGGCCCCGTGATCAGTTTCTGAACCATTTTATTTCTGTTACTGCAAGCCAGACAGGCTTGTGGATTGAAGACAGTAAGCCCGCGAAAGCCAGTATCTGGGAACTGAAACTCCGAGAAACAGCATACATATTCAATGGATTCTAAGTACAGGATGGGGCCCATCAAGATATGGGCGGACAATGCAAAAACACTTATACCCATTTATTGTACAAAGGAAAAACCGTTTAGCAGCCATCAAGGAAAATCTCCGGACCGATCAATATGCGAACCGAGCCGCGGTGACAATGAAAAAGACATTAAAAGACATTATCGGCCAGGAAGGCCAGTTTAAGTTATCACCGGCTCCGTTACAAGACAAAGCGCCCCTGCAGAGATTTCTGCCCGCCAAAATTAATACAAAGACAGGACTATGATTTGGCGGGAGATAAGACTGTCCCAAAAGAGTATAACTATGGATTGAAAGTCCATCTAAATTACTTCAACATTTTCACTTGACTGGACGGCGGCTGCTTCTTCTTCTTGGACGACTTCAGACTTCCATTTTCTTCAAGAGCTTCTTCTACAAGGAACGAACGAAGGACGGACGGTGCCAGGATCGGCGCCTCTTCCACCTCAGCAGATGCGGAATCGATGAAAACGTTTCGTCTTTTTAAAGACGGACGATTTCGGTGAAAAGACAACGTGGTCGGTGCTCAGCCAAACAAGGCTCGGCCACGACGAGAAGACGACAAGGGTGGCCCGGGTACTGAGGTCGGGAGATCATCGACGACCCAGGCCGACGGAGAAGAAACCCTCTGGAGGACCGGCGATCCAGGCCGGAAAGACTCTTCCATGTGCATGCACTTCTTCAGCAGCCTGCATCTAAGTCTGCTCCATGAACCCAAATAGTGGATCTCAACCTTGACGAGCGCTCATCGAGGCTGTGTCTACCCCACCGCCTCAAGGGAGAGAGAATATCGACTGCGCCAGAAGCTTCCAAATCCACGAGACGACGGAAAGCGGTGCCAAAAGGCTGCGAACCCCCCTTTTTCGCGATCTCGAGAGTGGTGAGCATGATCCCAAGTTCCCCAGGTCGAAACTTAGTTTAGGTATAGGGGAGGGAGTTAAGGGTAATCGTAATGTTTGTCCCCTTTTTCGATGTGCCGTGTGTTCCCCATTTCCATAGAGTTAAGTTCATAAATTTGTGTATGATTGTAGTAACTTTAATCTGTGCCTATGACATGTATTTTATAATGCTTCAAACTGATTAAAATTAAAAGCATCCATTTCGTGCTATTCAACCTGGTCTATTGAGTTCTTTCTCTGCACTACTGTTCTCTGCATCTGAGTCCAAGGTCTAGAACCGTAGGGGGAGTGGGTCGAACCACTCAAGGGTAATTATTGCACGAAACCTGGCAGGAGACCAGAACGAGCAAGAGAAACCCCCTACAGGACTCAAACACAACTTGCATTTATATAATGCCGTTAATGCAGGAAACAAAAGTCCAGTGGTGCTTTACAGAGGTCAAGGGTCAATAAATAGTGATCCCTGACCAATTTCCACTCCCCCCACCCTGCCACCACCCCTCTTCCCACGAACTGAGTCCGCTTGAAGCACCCTTGCTGCCATCCTGACTGAAGTCCACAAACTAGCCACAGATTTGGTAATCGAACCTGGGGCTTGGTATTCTGCGTGGCTCAGTGACTCACCAGATTAAACACGCTCAGGGCAAGAATAGGGTGTGTACATATATTATATATATATAAATATCTCCTCTTAGGCAGTCGCTCGGAACCAAGGATGACTTGCTTCCACATTAAAAATGAATTCGCAGGTGACTCGCGAAGAGACTCGAGGTGTTTGGCGCCTTCCCGGATGCTTCTCCTCCAGTTTGTGCGGTCTTGGGCCAGGGATTCCCAGGTGTCGGTGGGGATGTTACACTTTTTCAAGGAGGCTTTGAGGGTGTCCTTGAAGTGTTTCCTCTGCCCACCTGGAGCTCACTTGCTGTGCCGGAGCTCCGAGTAGTGCGCTTGTTTTGGGATATATAAACACAGCGAATTACAGCTGTCATTTAGGACAGCAATTGTCAGTGGGAATTGGTGCCTTGCAACATTAAAGAAAGGATATTGAACTATTCTGAGAGATTATTTCTGCAAATTTCACACTAGAATATGGCATAGTGTCAGCTGTGGCTCAGTGGGTAGCACTCTCTCTCGCCTCTGAGTCAGAAGGTCGTGGGTTCAAGTCCCAATCCAGAGACTTGAGCACAAAATTCTAAGCTGACACTCCAGTGCAGTGCTGAGGGAGTGCTGCACTGTCAGAGGTGTTGTCTTTCAGATGAGACGATAAACCGAGACCCCGTCTCTCTCAGGTGGACGTAAAAGATCCCAAGGCACTATTTCAGGGAAGAGCAGGGGAGATATCCCCAGTGTCCTCGTCAATATTTATCCCTCAATCAACATAACAAAAACAGATTATCTGATCATTATCACATGGCTGTTTGTGGGAGCTTGCTGTGCACAAATTGGCTGCTGCGTTTCCTACATTACAACAGTGACTACACTTTAAGAGTACTTCATTGGCTGTAAAGAGCTTTGGGACATTCGGTGGCCGCTATATACTTTCTACTTTCTACCTTCTCTAACCTGCATACATCACAGGAATTATTCACTCACATCACTAAATGGTTATTTTCTGTTCAATATTTGGATTCCAATGTGTTCAAATATTTTTTAAAGATGTAGTGTCATTTAACGGTATCAAAATTAAGATTCATTAGAATTAATAAAACACCCCTCAGGAAGCCCCATCAACCAGGAATGGTTTAGAAGATTAAATTATTCGTATTTAATTTTTTACTAATTATTAATTTATATGAAAATACTACATTTTATGCTCTGCCATGAGCAAACACTCCAAGACTGTGAGGTTAAACCACAGCAAATACTATTAAAGAAACCTGTTTAGCAGCTTTCACGTAATGGCTCAGTAGGTTTATCCAGCAGATAGACATGCATGACGGGAAGGTCAGACGTCAATTCGCCAGTCTCGACTGAATTGTCCGCTGTGGCTCAGTGAGCAGCACTCTCTCCTCTGAGTCAGAAGGTCATAGAGTCATAGAGTCATAGAGTTTTACAGCACAGAAAGAGGCCCTTCGGCCCATCGTGTCTGCGCCGCCCATCCATCCCTGTCCAGTCTAATCCCATTTTCCAGCATTTGGTCCATAGCCTTGTATGCAATGGCATTTCAAGTGCTCATCCAAATGCTTCTTGAATGTTGTGAGGGTTCCTGCCTCCACCACCCTTTCAGGCATTGAGTTCCACATTCCAACCACCCTCTGGGTGAAAAAGTTCCTCCTCAAATCCCCTCTAAATCTCCTGCCCCTTACCCTGAATCTATGCCCCCTTGTTATTGACCCCCCCACTAAGGGGAAAAGTTCCTCTTTATCTACCCTATCTATGCCCCTCATTATTTTGTACACCTCAATCAGGTCCCCCCTCAGCCTTGCTCCAAGGAAAACAACTCCAGCCTGTCCAGCCTCTCTTCATAGCTGAGGCGCTCCATCCCAGGTAACATCCTGGTGAATCTTCTCTGCACCCTCTCCAAAGGTTGTAAGGTTCAACTCCCACTCCAGAGACTATAAGCCTAAAAATCAAGGCCGACACTCCGAGTTCAGTGCTGAGAAAGTGCTGCGTTGTCGGAGGTGCCACCTTTCAGGTGAGATGTTAAACCCAGGTCCCGTCTACTCTCTCAGGTGGACGCAACAGATTCCATGGCACTATGATGACATTTATCCCTCAACCAACATTGCTAAAAGCAGATTATCTGGTCATTATCACATTGCTGTTTGTGGGACCTTGCTGTGCACAAATTGGTTGCCGCGTTTCCTACATTACAACAGTGACTACACTTCAAAAAGTAGTTATTTGGCTGTAAAGCGCTTTGGGGTGTCCTAGGTTGTGACAGGCGCTATATAAATGCAAATTCTCTCTCTCTCTCTCTGGTGGCTGATCTCTTGGGTTGGGGGAGAAAAAACAGCCAGGGGATCTCGTTGCTGACCACTGTCCAACTGCAAGTGTGCGTATGTATGGACAAAATGGGGCTGGGTTGTGTTGTTCTCCCTCCCTCCCCCACCACACAGTCAAATAGCATGCTAACAACACTCAGTCATGCCACTTGGGACAAAGTACCAAATGTGTGATGGGTGCCAATGGGACCATACCCCAAGCAAGGAGTGAATGCCTTCAAATGCGAGCGAAGCGATAGGCACAGAGCTCAAGAAAAGGGGATTTGGAGATTACACAAGGCTCAGAGAAAAGGAAGTACATCTCTTCCTGTATCCTCTTGCGATGCTAGAAAGATGCTATTTAGCACTTAAGGTATCAACAACAACTTGTATTTATGTAGCGCCTTTAACATAGTAAAACGTCCCAAGGCGCTTCACAGGAACGTTAACCAATAAAATTTGACACCGAGCCACATAAGGAGATATTAGGACAGGTTTCCAAAAGCTTGGTCAAAGAGAGAGGGTTTATGGACAGAGGGGCGGCGGGACCCGGAGGGAATTCCGGGTCTCAGGGCCCAGACAGCTGAAGGCGTGGCCGCCAATGGTGGGGGCGAAGGAAATCGAGGATGCGCAAGAGGCCAGAATTGGAGGAGCGCAGAGATATCGGAGGGTTGGAGGGCGAGAATCACACAAGCGAGGTGGCGGAGGGTTGCCTAGATGTGCGGAACTGCACCCCTTCAGGAAAAGAGTGCAGAAAAGAGGAAAAACATGGAAATATGAATCAATGCAGCCCAGTGATGGTCCATAGTCCTGAAATCTATAACATGACAATTTAAAATGCAGCATTTAAAAAAAACTAATAGACTCCAGCATTGCAACAAGTTAATTAAAAACTGCAATATTCATTGGATGTGGACTTTCCCTGTAAGGAACTACAAATTATTCACCAGTTATCCTGCAATAACTTTTTTGCCTCGGTGAGCACATTACTCAATTTCTCCTGCAAGAATTATTAACTATAAAACTTGGCACAAATAAAACTGCCAACGCCAGTAAAAGAGTTACACGCCGTGATCCGATTGTGCCATTCTGATGGCTTTTACAAACATCCAGAACCTGTGACAAGTGAAGCCCCCCACAATTAGGTTATCACCTCGTAACTTGTTCACAGGGGCAGCGATTCTCTGGAGAAATGCTAATCCACTTTTATAGTCCTGTTGTCTTTTAACTTGGCTTGGTTACACAAATGGACTTTGTACGGAGTAGATACTGATGCTGTATACACTCAAGGCTCCTCTTGATTTTGATTCACTGTCTGCCTCCCACTTCCCCTCTTTGAGTGGCCAGCCTCTCGCTTTTTGGACCTCTCCCAGAATGTCCCTGCTACATCTATCTTCTCCTTCTCAAAAGCCTGACCATTCGAACGTGTTTTCTCCCCCCTCCCACTTAATCCTTCCCGACTCCTGCTCAGTGTACTCCGCCCTCTCTGAAAAAACACTCAGAGGTTTTCCGATGTGAGGAGTGCCATATTGTTACTTTACTGCTTGAAGAAAGGGCCACTCTGGAATATAGCCTGGGGCGATGGTACTCTACATTATTCATGTACTGCAGCAACACGTACATTTGCACACGGGCAGTTGCTTGGAAGCCGATTCACTCTTCCCCTGGCCTAACAGTAAATGCACCCCCATGGTGTAACATCGAGTTATGTAGACCGGATTATCCCATGTTTGATTCCTGGTCTGTGACATGAATCTTGTCATTCATGTGGAAATGACTTATGAAATAATACTGAGCGGCCTGCTGGTGGCGCTGTCCAGGGAGAGTATAAATACTCGGGCATGGGCCCAGCTTGCTCAGGACATTCTTTAACAGGAACTAGTGAAGGACGCAACTTGATCTCCATGTTGAAAAGCAGTTGATTAAAGCCTTGTTTAATACTCAGATCAAGTGCCTAGTAGTTTTTTTACGTCAATTTAATCAACTGCAACCCACTCCACGCTCTGAGTGATTTGGGAACAGACAGCTACGATTCAAACTGTAGAAGGCAACTCGGACGTAGTAATCAATCCATCATGGCGAAACTACTCAGACCCGCCCGTCTCAACCTGGACCCAAATTCACTTACAGCTGCTAAGGTATGGAAACACTGGTATCGTACCATCAGCAACTTTCGTGAGGAGTGTGGTGAGAATGTTCCTAATAAGTTACGAATGCTTGCCAATTATGTATCCCCTCATGTGTTTGACTATATTGAAGACTGTGTAGACTATGACTCCGCTATTCAAACACTACAGCAACTATATGTTAAGGCCCGCCGGTACGAACCAAGCGACCCAGGGACCAAATACGGTCCGAGGAGACGTGCCTTCCAGCCTCCAACGGAAATCCAAATGACTGTGTCTATTCTTAGTCTGATTAATTAGGTAGAAGGAAGCCGCCAGACTTCCAACCTTTCAGGCGGGAAGAATGACATGATTCTTTCATGTGGAAATGACTTATGAAATAATACTGGGCGGCCTGCTGGTGACGCTGTCCAGGGAGAGTATAAATACTCGGGCACGGGCCCAGCTTGCTCAGGACATTCTTTAACAGGAACTAGTGAAGGACACAACTAGATCTCCATGTTGAAAAGCAGTTGATTAAAGCCTTGTTTAATATTCAGACCAAGTGCCTAGTAGTTTTCTTACATCAGTCTGTATTGAGTTACCTGATCTCAGTTGGTGTCAGTTGGCCTCAGTGCCCTGGATTAGGGAGGTGGTGGGCGGGGAGCAAATAATCAGCTAGGTTTCCTGAACGCCATTCAGTGAATGTCTGATTGAAACTGGAAGTAGACAGCGGTGGAGGTTAGATGACGACAGGATCAGACTGCTTGGGTGCCTTTCATGGTTGACCAGCCAGCTCAGACTCTCCACAGAGACTCACACACAAAGAACGGCAGTGGACGGGCTGCTGCCGATCAGGAGCAAATATCTTCAGGAGAGACTGAGAGAAAATAGGCGGGGGGGGGGGGGCTGGGTGGGAAAGTGTGTCCAAATTTGCTCATTTACTTACTGGCTGATGAGAGATTTCCCAGTTGGCAGGGAAGAGCCATTCAGGTTGGTTCAACCAACAGCCAAATGAAGACAGCCTCTTTAGAGGTGTTTCGGAGCCTCTGGAACAGCAGTACTGCCTCAGTTACATTACAGTACTGCCCTAACTCGGCCAGAGCAGCAGCATTAGACCAACACATAGGTCCGGAGATGATTGTTGTCTCTGGACTGGTCGACTCAACAACAGCAACTTGCATTTATATAGCACCTTTAACATAGTAAAACGTCCCAAGGCGCTTCACAGGAGGGTTATCAAACCAACTTTGACACCGAGCCACATAAAGAGATATTGGGACAGGTGACCAAAATCTTCGTCAAAGAGGTAGGTTTTAAGGAGCGTCTTGAAGGTAAGGAGCGCCTTGAAGGAGGAGAGAGGGGGAGAGGTTTAGGGAGGGAATTCCAGAGCTTAGGGGCTTGGCAACTGAAGGCACGGCCAGCAATGGAGCAATGAAAATCAGGGATGCGCAAGGGCCAGAATTGGAGGAGCGCAGATATCTCGGAGGGTTGCAGGGCTGGAGGAGGTTACAGAGATAGGGAGGGCTGAGGCTGTGGAGGGATTTGTTCGTAAGGGTGAGAATTTGAAAATGGAGATTGTTATAAATCTCATCATTCATCAAGAAACTACTCATGAAATAACGCTGGATGGCCAGCTGGTGGCGCCGTCCAAGGAGTATAAATACTCGGGCGTGGGCCCAGCTTGCTCAGGCACATTTTGTAAGACAGGAACTGGTGAAGTACAACTAGACCTCCATGTTCTGAAACAAGTTGATTAAAGCCTTGCTTTTTACTCAAACCAAGTGCGTAGTGAGTTTTATTACGTCAGAGGTGTTGCTGGACTGGGGCCAATGTAGGTCAGCGAGCACAGGGGTGATGGGCGAACGGGACTTGGTGCGAGTTAGGATCGGGCAGCAGACACCTTCTTAAGAAAGACCCAACAGGCATCAGTTCCTAGATCCCTTCCCAGTGACTTGACAAGAGCAACAAAAATAAAATCCACTGCCTGGAGCACGGTACAATCTCGGGAGCAGAAGATGGAGAATTCCAGTTCGGCTGCTCATACTAACCCCCTTCCCCCCCCCTCACCAACACATATAAATGAAATACTGCAGATAACACAGTAAGGTTTGCATTGGATTTGGCGGGGGTGGGTGGTGGGGGCCACGGGCGAGAGGCCAATCTGAGGCAGTTCACAGCAAAGTGTAAAATTTCTTTGGAGACATGAAGCGAGGGCAGGTCATCTCACCTCATTGATCCTGTAACTTACCCAGCTTCGCAAACCCTATAAATCCAGGTAATGGCCCGAGGAGGGGCTTTGAAGTGATACTGCGGTGCAGTTTTACGCATTTGACTGAGGTCATCGCCTAGGAACAGTGAGCGAGAAACAATGGAAGCTCACTGGCACCAACCCGAAAGCTAACCACTCATTCATCTTGTCACTCTTTGTGGGATCTTGCTGCGTGCAAATTGGCTGCCACTGTTGCCAACATAAAAGTCACTGCGTTTCAAAGTGAATCACACAGGTGAGGGGCTGGGGTAATCCTAAGCTGTGATTCGGGGTTATCTGAAAGCAAGTTAAGGTTTTAATCTTTTGGGGTCGATATCCTGTCATGACTTTCTCTTTTTGCAATTCAGAACTTTTTCCAGTTTCATGAATGCAAAAGGTGCAAATAAATATTACGTTCTACTTCCTACCATTTGTTGTTTCTCCCCAGGAACTGATATTTTTTTCCAGTGTTAAATCCGATTGCAAAATTCATACCTTGTTATGCCTGACAGGGGCTGCTATTAAAATTGATGAATCATTTCACTAAAACAGCTGTGATGGATCCACTTTTAATTGTTCTAATGTATTTCTCGCAATCTACCATGTTTCAAATTTAATTTGGCTGTCACCATGTTCCAGCTGTTTTAACATTGGGTCCCCAGGGGAGGTTAGAGAACTGAACCACTCACAGAATCGTATAGCACAGAAGGAGGCCACTCGGCCCATCGTGTCTGTGCCGGCTCTTTGGATAGAGCTGTCCAATTAGTCCCACTCCCCTGCTCTTTCCCCATAGCCCTGACATTTTTTTTCCTTTTCAATTATATATCGAATTCCCTTTTTAAAATTACTACCGAAAACTGCTATTCAATAACTTTCGATCAGAACCACTTGCTCCCATTTTTTCCGGCAGCAGTGCTGGTAAAAAGAAAGACAGACTTGCATTTCTATAGTGCCTCTATTCACGACCACCGGAGGTCCCAAAGCTTTTGAAGTGGAGTCACTGTTGTAATGTAGGAAACACGGCAGCCAATTTGCACACAGCAAGCTCCCACATACAGCAATGTGCTAAATGACCAGATAATCTGTTTTTGTTATGCTGATTGAGGGATAAATATTGGCCCAGGACACCGGGGATAACTCCCCTGCTCTTCTTCGAAATAGTGCCGTGGGACCTTTTGCGTCCACCCAAGGTCTCGGTTTAATGTCTCATCCGAAAGACGGCACCTCCGACAGTGCAGCGCTCCCTCAGTAATGCACTGGAGTGTCAGCCTAGATTTCCTTGCTCAGGTCTCTGGAGTGGGGGCTTGAACCCACGACCTTGTGACTCAGAGGCGAATGCTGAGCCACAGCTGACACAAATGGTTCTGCCGTTGCCATTTACACCTCCTCTGGATCCATCTTTTGTTTCTTTGTCATTTAATCAATTCAATTCAATTCGATTCAAATCGCTTTATTGGCATGACAAGGTACATCTTATGTTGCCAAAGCATCGAAAAACATTCATGGTTGAACACAAAAATACAGATCTATCCATACAGTGTATAAACAGATATATCCCTGAGTTTATAAATATCCATTCATATAATTTGTATATACTCTTTTCTTATATTTAGTGGTTGTCCCTCTGTTTATGGCAAGCTGTAACATAGTGTGCCGCTAAGGTTACACAATTTCTCTCTTCCCCTAGTAGGTATGGGAGTTTTTGGTCGTCATTCAAATTTCTGAATTCCGGGCATATTTTTGTGAATTTTGGGTAGAAATTCTCCCTTATGCCCTGATATTTTCTACAAGCTGTGAGGAAGTGCATCTCTGTCTCCACCACTCCCTGACTGCAGTGAGAGCATATCCTGTCCTCTCTTGGTAGCCGGGTCTGCCTGTGTCTACCTTTTTCGATCGCCAGGCTATGTTCACTAAGTCTGTACATTGTCAAGGTTTTTCTCAGTTTGCTGTCCTTTACCATGGTCAGGTAATCAGCCATGTTGTATTGTCTGTTTAGGGCCAAGTAGCAATTGAGTTTGTTTTGGGTTTTTGTTGTTTCTGCCCAATATGACAGATATTTTTCCTTTTGCTTATTGACGATTGTGTTGGGTCGAATTCTTTGTGTTACGCTGTCACTGTCCTGGGGTTGGTTATTGTTAGTAGTGTTAGTAGTTACTTCACTGAGTCCCAGGACTAGTTGACTGAGGGTATTCTTCTTTATGGTCCTCTCTTGGCATTTCAGGGCTTCGTAATGATAGCAGTGGGGGTTTAGGTGCATTTTTAGGTGTTTCCAAAATTTGGTGGCTCTTTTTTGGATAGTGATTATTGGCCTAGTTCTGCCCTGCATGCATTGTTTACGGTTTTCCTTTGAGTCCGGAGGATACTTATACAGAATTCTGCATGTAGGATCTCAATTGGGTGTTTGTCCCATTTTGCAAATTCTTGTTGTGTTAGCGGTCCCCACACCTCACTGCCATAGAGTGCAATTGGTTCAATTACTGATTTTAAAATTTTGAGCCAAATGCTAATTGGGATTTCTATTTGGATTGATTTTTTAATGGCACTCCTGCCCTGCACCCTATCACAGACCTTTCACTTTTGTTCATTCCTCCTGCCACCAGCCCCCCGCCACCCCCCTTTTCCCCTGGTCTGCACTTGCTTATAAACTGTTGAATGCCTAACTTCCTCCACTTCTAATCATCGACCTGAAACGTTAACTCGGTTTCTCACTCCACAGAGGCTGCCTGACCTGCTGAGTATTTCCAGCATTTTCTTCTTTTTATTTAAGAAAAAAAAGTACACATTCTGGAATCACTAAGACTCATAGCCAGCATGGCTCTCTGTACTGGGCACGTGTCAGCCATGGCTTAGTTGGTAGCACCCTTGATTCAGAAGGTTATGGATTCAAGTCCCACTCCAGAGACTTAGGCTGACACTCCAGTGCAGTGCTGAGGGAGTGCTGCACTGTCGGAGGTGCCGTCTTTTGGATGAGACGTTAAACCGAGGCCTTGTCTGCCCTCTCAGGTGGACGTAAAACATCCTATGGCACTATTTCGAAGAAGATGAGGTGGAGTTATCCCTGGTATCCTGGCCAATATTTATCCCTCAATCAACATCACGAAAACAGATTATCTGGTCATTCATCACATTGCTGTTTGTGGGAGCTTGCTGTATGCAAATTGGCTGTAAAGCGCTTTGGGATGTTCGGTGGTCGTGAAAGGCGCTATATAAATGAAAGTCTTTCTTTCTTTGGGCCATGAGCCCCACCCCAGCCCACCTTTAAAAGCAGCCTCACATACGGAACTTTATCTAGTGATTTTTGGAAGTCTAGGTACACCGTGTCATAAGACTTTCCTTAAATTCACTTATTGGATGAAAAAAAAATGAGTTGGTCAGTCAGCAAGTTGCTGTGTTGTTTCTCTACAATTCCTTCATGTTGCTGCCGAATCAATCGCAATTGGTGCTTATTCATCTGCTGTAATGGATCCAGCAGGTCCACTCCTTGGTTCCTAGCCTGGACTTGTGCCCCATGAACAAATCCAAAAGAGATCACTAGTTACATCAAGTCTACAGCACAGGCCATTCAGCACAACTGGTCTATCCTGGGATGAGAGGGCTGTCCTATGATGAGAGATTGTGCAGAATGGGTCGATACTCAATGGAGTTTAGAAGAATGAGAGGTGATCTCATTGAAACATACAAGATTCTGAATGGGATTGACAGGGTAGATGCTGAGAGGTTGTTTCCCCTGGCTGGAGTGTCTAGAACTCATAGTCCCAGGATAAGGGGTCGGCCATTTAAGACTGAGATGAGGAGGAATTTCTTCACTCAAGAGGGTGGTGAATCTTTGGAATTCTCTGCCCCAGAGGGCTGTGAATGCTGAGTCTTTGAGTATATTCAAGGCTGAGATAGAGAGATTTTTTGGACTGTAGGGGAATCAAGGGATATGGAGATCCGACGGGAAAGTGGAGTTGAGGTCGATGATCAGCCATGATCTTATTGAATGGCGGAGCAGGCTCGAGGGGCCGTATGGCCTACTCCTGCTCCTAGTTCCTATGTTCTCATGCTGGTGTTCATGCTCCACCCAAGCCTCTTCATCTAACCCCATCAACAACAACTTGCATTTATATAGCGCCTTTAACGTAGTAAAACATCCCACGGTGCTCCACAGGACCGATTATCCGACAAAAATTGGACACCGAGCCATATAAGAAGATATTAGGACATATGACCAAAAGCTGGGTCAAAGAGGTAGATTTTAAGGAGCATCTTAAAGGAGGAGAGATAGAGAGGTGGAGAGGTTTAAGGCAGGGAATTCCAGAGTTTCGGGCCTAGGCAGCTGAAGGCACTGCCGCCAATGGTGAGATGAAGGAAGTTGTGGGATGAATCAGACGCAACCAGAGAACCTGCGCCTTCAAAAAATCAGGGGAGAAAACAGGAGTGGAACTAGTACCAGAGAACTTTCGGTGACACAATGCACTGCTGTCGCTGGACTCCTGTGCTCTCCTCCTCTTTGCCTTTAGTTTAGTCTCCCATCAGCAAGCAGACATATCCTGATGCACAACTGGGGGAAAACTGACCGTTCTCTGAAAACACAAACCTCCCCCCCATGGGTCTGTGGCATCAATTCACTTCCATTTGGCCGTGTAACGCCAAGAGGAGCAAATATGCCGTTTACTACCAAATACATGTTTATTTTTTTTAATGGAATTCCAGTCATGCATGTTTAATCGCTGGCAGCCTAACCTGTTTTTACCAAACACTCCAATCCGCCCACAATACTACATAGAAGAAACATAGAAGATAGGAGCAGGAGTAGGCCATTCGGCCCCGCGAGCCTGCTCCGCCATTTAATGAGATCGTGGCTAAATGATCTGGGCCTACAATATGCCCCAGAGCCTAAAAATAAAGGGAGCCATCAAAAGCGGTTGAGAGGGAGATTCCCAGAGCACGGCGGCCAGCTCCGTCACTAACCCTGCGTGGTTACCATGGGAACGGACCAATGTTCCCGTTAAGCTGCACTGCCAGCACACGTGCAGCAATATACAGGTCCCGCGCAGGCCGCTCAATGGCATTAAAATGGAAAAATGAAACGCGCCCGTGCGGTAATTTGAATGCCACCAAAAAAAATTAGCGGGAACATTGTAGTGGACGTGACATCGGCACCCACCGCTCCCCCCCCCCGAACCATGCAACAAACTTAATTGCGATGCACAATTGATAAAAGCAAAGAATTTTTAAAAGAAAATCAATTCAATGATGTTTACACTATCACTGAATATATTTTCTATCGCTGAATATATTTAAGAAGGAGATAGATTAGATTTCTAGACACAAAAGGCATCAAGGGGTATGGGGAGAGAGCGGGAATATGGTATAGAAATATAGAAACATAGAAGATAGGAGCAGGAGTAGGCCATTCGGCCCCTCGAGCCTGCTCCGCCATTCAATGAGATCATGGCTGGTCATCCAAATTCAGTAACCTGTCCCTGCTTATACTCACCCTTGGGCTTATACTCACTGGAGTTCAGAAGATTGAGAGGGGATCTCATCAAAACCTATAAAATTCTGTCAGGTCTGGTCAGACTAGATGCAGGAAGGATGTTTCGGATGGCCGGGGATTCCAGAACCAGGGGTCATAGTCTAAGGGTAAGGGGTAAGCCATTTAGGACTGAAATGAGGAGGAACTTCTTCACCCAGAGAGTGGTGAACCTGTGGAATTCTCTACCACAGAGGGCGGTGGAGGCCAGTTCATTAAATATATTCAAGAAAGAGTTGGATATATTTCTTGAGGCTAAAGGGAGCAAGGGATATGGGGAGAAGGCAGGGACAGGGTACTGAATTTGGATGATCAGCCATGATCTCATTGAATGGTGGAGCAGGCTCGAAGGACCGAATGGCCAACTCCTGTTTTTTTATAAAAGCATTTACAAAGATGTGATGAAAGGCTTACCATTCAGACAAACTCCCTTACAGGCATACAGTCCTCCCGATCTGACTGTCCGTGAGTCGTTGCACACGGGTGATCTGACAACACCCCCCGCCCCCCCCCCGCCAGAACGCAGGAACATGAAAACCTGCCCCGAAGTGCGTGCGGGCGGGGGGGAACATCTACCCCTCTCTCCCAACAGGCACTCAGCCTCGAAGTCTGTCAGCACGGTTAATCTCTCATGCCTGGTAATTGCTAATTAGGACGTGTTTACTTTAACAAAAATCTAATCTACCAAAGGGAAGGAATTACTTAAACAAAATCAAACCCTACAAAAGGGAACAAGCGGTGGCGAGGTTAGCGGGGTTGCTGGTGGGGCCAGGAGTGGATATGTTAATTCCAGTCTGGCACAGTGCATCTGAGCATTGAGAGAGATGTGATGAGGGTCACACCTTTGAAGATTTACAGTCACAGACAGAGAGTGTGATTGACTCCTCCCCTAGCCATTAATCCTTTTACAGGAGGTCAGTTCCAAAAGACTGATATTGACAAAGGCCCTTTTCATCTTTGACAGAAGCATCCGAAGCACAAACATTTGGTATTAATTCTGTTTCATCTTTATTAGCTGCGCGAGGGTAGCGCGCACACTGGCAGATAGAACACGCTCTGCATCCAGTTATTCCTCGCACCCTCCATCAAGCACCTTGGGACATCTTTCTACGTTAGACACACTGCACACCAGTGCAAGTTGTCGCTGTTGTTTCACATCGAGTCTACAGCACAGAAGCAGGCCATTCAGCCCAACTGGTCTATGCCGGCTCAAACAGAATTTTAAAGATTTGAGGATGAATTTGCAAATTGGAGAGAGAGAGAATCTGGCATTTATATAGCACCTTTCACGACCTCAGGAAGTCCCAATGCGCTTTACAGCCAACAAAGTGCTTTTGAAATAACAACAGAAAATGCTGGAAAAACTCAGCAGGCCAGGCAACATCCATGGAGAGAAAGTAGAGTCAACGTTTTCTCTCCACGGATATTGCCTGGCCTGCTGAGATTTTCCAGCATTTCTGTTGTTATTTCGGATTTCCAGCATCTGCAGTATTTTGCTAAAGTACTTTTGAAGTGCAGTTACCATTATAATGGAGGAAACCCGGCAGCCAATTTGCACACAGCAAGATCCCACAAACAACAACATGATGAATGCCCAGATCATCTGTTTTAGTTGTTGGTTGAGGGATAAATGTTGGCCGGGCCATTGGCCGCCAAGCGCTTTCTTTTGCGACGTCCTGAGGTTGTGAGAGGCGCTATATAAATGCAAGTCAGCCCACACGAAAGGGACAAGGCGCGGGGATCATAATAAAAGCCCGACTGGTTCACTGAAGCCCTTCAAGAGAAGGGAGCCTGCCGTCTGTGGCTGGTCTGGGCCTTCACGTGACTCCAGTCCCACAGTACATGGGTGACTCCACAACGCCTTCAGAAGTGGCCTAGCAAAGTCAAGCATTTGTAAAATAAAAACAATCGTCCGTCAACAATCTTCTCAGGGCAACTAATGGCTGATAAATAAAAGTAGCCTCGACCACAACTTCAGAACAAATACAGATATTTAAAAAATAGTTGCTTAGTTGCCGCAGGGTTGCCAACTCTAATTGGATGCATTCCTGGCGGTTTCATCATATGAACTCCCGCCTCCAACTGCCTCGACCGGTCAACCAGCCATTTCTTTTCCCCCATCTCCAATATTTTTATAGCTATGAAAAAAAAGTGCTCAAAGAAAATTGTGCACAAAAAAAAATAGAATTTTTTTAATCACCCTATGAATTTTCTCCCGGGTGTGGCTCACTGCTGGAGATTAATCTTTAATTCCTGGAGACTCCAGGTCAGTCCTGTTGGGTTTAACAAGCCTAAGATAGTCATTTATTTACCAGGAAGGGGAGGAGGTTAAAACCGATCAGATCCTCCTAGTCGGTTATAACTAAGTCGTGGCTGCAATGCACAAAACCATTTCAAATTTTTTTAAAAAGTGGCCCGTAACATATTCTGAAAACCCTTCCTGCTTTCTCCCTTGTGTACTGGAGAGTTCTGGTGCCTGCCTCTTTTCCTCATGTAACCCTGTGAAGTGGAAGTCCAGGCACACAGTGTGGGCACAACCTCTCCATGACAATGCAAGAAACCCACCTTGAAGCTCTTGCTGATTTCAGGAAGGAATGCGTGACCTCAACCCAATCTGGGAGAATCGTGCTTTAAACCCCTGTATCGTAAAAGGTCATTGTGTGTAGGCCACTGTAGATTTGTGAGGCCGTGACATTTTGGATGGAGCTGAGAGTTTTGAGGCCACCCCAACGTCTGCTTGATTTAAAGGCGCTGCCTCGGGTGGACATGAGCTGTGCAAAGTACTAATTTTCCAGGGTTCGAATGCCTCGTCTGTGCGGAGTTTGCTGATCTTTACCAGGCCACTCGGGGTGATGTCAGGAAGTACCGCTTCACAGAAAGGGTAGTGGAAATCTATCGCTCACTCACCCCCTAAAAGCTGTTGAGGCTGGGTGTAAATTAAATATTTCAAAACTTGGATCGATAAATATTTGTTAGGCAGGGGTATTAAGGGGGTACGTAACCAAGGCGGGTAGATGGAGTTAAGATACAGATCAGCCATGATCTAATTGAATGGCGGAATAGGCTTGAAGGGTTGAATGTTTTGAAGAAGAGTTCTCCCTGGTGTCCTGGCTAATATATCTCACTACAAACAGATTATCTGGCCATTATCACGTGTTTTGGGGGAACTTGTTGTGCACAAATTGTCTGCCGCGTTTTCTACATTACAACAGTGACCACATTTTATAAGCACTTCATTGGCTGTAAAGCGCTTTGGGGCATCCTGAGGTCGTGAAAGGCGCTGTATAAATGCAAGTCATTCATTCATTAATTAGCAAACGCAGAACACCAAACGCAGATTGGGTGACCGCTTTGCGGAACACCTCCGTTCAGTCCATAAGGGTGACCCCGAGCTTCCGGTCGCCTGTCATTTCAATTTACCGTTCCACTCCCACTCAGACCTCACCGTCCGCGACCTCTTGCATTGTTCCACGGAAGCTCAGCGTAAGCTCGAGGAACAGCACCTCATCTTCCGATTAGGCACTTTACAGCCTTCCGGACTCAACATCGAGTTCAACAATTTCAGATCATAACCTCAGCCCCTATTACATTTTTATATATTTTTTATCCACACCTTTGGTTTGTGACTTTTCCTTTTTTTTCTCTCTCCCACATGGCAGCTGTCTCTCACTCTGCCAGCGCATTTCACACTTCATCTAGAGCCATCCTTTGTCTCTTTACCTGTCCCATTACCATCTCGTCTCGTCTTGAATATCTCTTAATGTCTCTTCACCTCAGACCTTCCATTTTGTTCTTTCACCCCCTCCCCCATTTCCCAGCCCCCAAACTGGCCTTTTAATCTGTTTCATTTCCTGCTTTTTTTTTCAGTTCTGAAGAAGGGTTTCGACCTGAAACATTAACTCTGTTTCTCTCTCCACGGATGTTGCCTGGCCTGCTGAGTTTTTCCAGCTTTTTCTGTTGTTATTTTGCACACACACCACTTCTCATTAAGGAGCTACAAGTCTATGCATGTTTGATTTTAAAAGGTTGCCATTGCTGCAGTTCACAGCAGTGAAATAAATGGAATCAGTGATCGGGTGGGGAGGGGGGGGGGTGTGCTGCGGTTAAACAGCAAGTGTACTGCAGTGTACTGGACTTGTAAAAGAAATAATAGCTTTAAGTATTGTGTGCTTGCAAGACATTTTCATTGCATTCTTTCAAGAGAAATTGAATGAGTATTTCACAATGCTTACATATCCCACCAAATCCCAGCACAAGCCTGCACCTCCAGCAGAGCCCACTGTCAAATCCCAGCACAAGACTGCACCTCCAGCAGAGCCCGGCATCAAATCCCAGCCCAAGCCTGCACCTCCAGCAGAGCCCACTGTCAAATCCCAGCACGGGCCTGCACCTCCAGCAAGTCCACTGTCAAATCCCACCACGAGCCTGCACCTCCAGCAGAGCCCATTGTTAAATACAGCACAAGTCTGCAACTCCAGCAGAGCCTGGTGTCAAATCCCAGCACAAGCCTGCACCTCCAGCAGAGCCCGGCATCAAATCCCAGCTCAAGCCTGCACCTCCAGCAGAGCCCAGTCAAATCCCAGCACAAGCCTTCACCTCCAGCAGAGCCCACTGTCAAATCCCAGCACAAGCCTGCACCGCCAACAAAGCCAAACACCAAATCTGTGCACGAGCCTACACCTCCAGCAGAGCCCACCATGAAATCCCAGCACAAGCCTGCACCTCCAACAGAGCCCGCCACAAAATCCCTGCACCTCCAGCAGAGCCCACTACTAAATTCCAGCACGAACCCGCACCCAGGAGAACGCCCCCCGATAAAAATCAGAAAAACATAAAAACACATGTGGTGCCAGGAACATATTTTTAGGAGACGGTGTCAAGAGAGACATGAAAGAGAGAATTAGTTTCAATATGTTTAAAAAAAGCAACTACTTCCCTGATGATGTGGTCGATAAGGGCTGATCTGGTAGAGGTTACCTTAAGGAAGCTACAAATAGCCTCAACGTCTCATCTGCCAGCCAACCACTGCCTCCCCCACCTCCCCCCGCCGCCACCGCCCCCCCTCACTGCCGGGCAAGGAAGAGGGTGGGACAAAATCAAGCAGGGATACTACGCACCCCCCCGCTCACTGTACAATCACCCCCGTTAGAAAGTGAGGAGGTTGCATGTGGAAAAGAATCTGGCTCGGCCGCGATGCCCTCCAGAGTCGAATAGCCTGCGGAAAGTCGCCCTCCAGACTCGCACAAAGAGTGGCAACCTGCGGAGGTTTAGCCAACCTGTCTTGGCACCTTCAGGAACAGGGGTCGTTAGTGGGAGTGGAGAGAGGGAGAGAGAAAGGAGGAGAAAGCGAGAGAAAATTGCAAAACAACCTTTAAGATATTATTTATTTTCCACCTGTCAAAAAATGAGAGGGGGAATTTGTACAAAGAAAATTGATCCTCCAGTACACGGCAGCTCTTGCATTATTTGTATATGGCTCTGGGGCACACAGCCTGTGCTGTTTGCCTTTGATAACTTCCAACATATTTGCTTCTTGAATGAGCGTTTAGATGCAAACTACCTGCCAGCTGTTTTATGGCTTCTACCTGGCTGGGTCCCGCTCCTTAGAGGGAGCCCAAAGATCGATTTCGCACCCTCCGTCCCACCCTCCGATCCGTGAACAATTGTGTTTGAGCCGTGTTGCGGTTTATTCATGTTTACCTTCCAGTCACTCAGGGTTATAGTATGTCTGGATAGATGACGACGTACGGCTTGCAAGCCCAGAAATTTAACGTGTCTCTTTCACAGCATTATTCAGACCTTCCCCTCCACCCACAGCGCCCCCCCCCCCCCACCCCACCGCCCAGGTGCTCCTGCCTCTCTTCAGGTATCGACCCTTGTTGGGAATGGGGGGCACGGTTCTAATGGCTTTGGCAGCTCGCCAGCACCTCAAAGTGATCATTGCTCAACAATGGTCCTACACAGTGAATGCCTGCAGGAGATTTACCCATGCAAGACATGTTCAATCTGACTACTGCTTTCAAATCAAGAGTCAATGGATGGCCTCTGGGAATGGAAACCCTGGCTGATTTCCCTTCTCCGCACCTCCCCGCTCCCCCCTTAGCCAAGAGTCCTGAAGCCAATTGTAGCACCTCAACTGTTGCACAATATCCCACAACATTCCTATCTACTGGCAGTCATACCGAAGCTCCTAAACTTCAGCTAGCAAGGTCAAAGAACGTGGAATTATGGACACCGTTACCTCATTCGCTGGATAGGTACAATTCCATCCTAAATACAGGGAGCCAGTCCCATCGGTTTCCCCTCTTGAGTTTTCGCATCAACATTGGAGCCCAGTGCACCCATGAAAACCAGCTCTACCCTTTTCTGTGTACCGTGGCTGCAGTGTCCCAAAGGCAAAGGTCTACAAGATGCACTGCAGCAACTCGCCAAGGCTTCCTCGGCAGCGCCTCCCAAACCCACGACCTCTTCCACCTAGCAGGAGAAGGGCAGCAGGCGCGTGGGAACACCACCACCTCCAAGTTCCCCTCCAAGTCAGACACCATCCTGACTTGGAAATATATCGGCCGATCCTTCATTGTCGCTGGGTCAAAATCCTGGAACTCCCTCCCTAACAGCACTGTGGGAGTACCTTCACCACACGGACTGCAGTGGCACAAGAAGGCAGCTCACCACCACCTTCTCGAGGGCAATTAGGGATGGGCAATAAATGCCAGCGACGTCCACATCCCACAAATGAATTTTAAAAATGCTCAAAAGAGTATAAAAGTGGGAAAATTTGGCATGGAGGCCACTCTCCAGACAGATGGTAAGAGTTAAATATAAGGTAGACCGACTGAATGAAGAGCGTGGTTTTGCCCACGTCCTGCGCAAGGTGCGAATGGGTCAATTTACACAACAAGCGTCAAGCCCCTGAAGCAGAAAATGTCCAGGACTTGACATTTGCCAGCTCTTGCCTAATCTACAACATCGACGTGCTCAGCTTGGCTGTGCAAAACCTCCATCCCTTGCAAGGGCAGCAAAAGAGTGGTTGAAGATTAACAATGGAATGCACTGTCGGAATTTTTCTCAACAAGTCTCAACGTAGCTTGAAGGTTAAGCTGCAATGTGCCGCAGGGATCTACCACGCAACAGCAGGTCGGGGCATTCAATCTTTAATGAAAAGCTTCCATTAGCCTCTCATAAAATGTAAATCTCCATTTATCCAAGGGTCGCCCCTTCACTCTCCAAGCTTGTTCCTGCATCTCCTGTCCTGAAAATTTTCTTTCCGCTCCCCTCCAAAGAAAACAAGACCAATTTCTTAATCCTCTCCTCATGACTTTAAAGAAACAACTTGCATTTATGTGGCGCCTTTCACAATCTCAGGCTGCCTCAAAGCGCAATAGTAAAATCTTCACTAGTCAACTCCTGGAATCACTGGGTAGACTTTCGCCTGCCCTCTTCCATTGAGCGGGTGGGTGGGTGGGGGGGTGGTGGTGTGGTGGAGTGGGAGTGGGTGAGTCAGCTGCCCAACCGATGGAAGCGGTCCGAGGCCCGACTGATTCTCTTGATCGGGCCTTGTTGGCATTCAGTCAGGAAGATGACCGCACATTTCGGGTGGATCGCAGGCAGCTAAAAATCAGGTGGTTCCATCATGGAGCCCAGCCAGTCCAGATACAATTGGTGAGGGGGGAAATCCCAGGGGAGGGCCATGGAGCATTGGGCATTGGTGGTAGTTTGGGGTGAGGTCACTCCTCCAGACAAAAAAAAACACGTGAGACTTTTTCTCCACACCATGCAGTGGTCCCTTCAACAACTGCTGAGGAGGCCGCTCAACGCCAAGTGTCAATGGGTGGAGCATGCTCAGCGCACGTTTCGCCCGTCGGTACAACAACTCAGTCCACATGAAGTCGTAGGACCCTGACTTGCATGGGTTAATGAGGCACCCGCCCATTTCTGCCGGGTGTCTGGACCTAGGTCAAGGCCACAAGCAGAATGGCAGAGACCTGGACGGCAGCGAGAACGGAGTGTTAATCGTCGTACCATACTGTTCCCGCTCGGCAGAGAGAGAATGAACACCAGCCCCATTTTGACCAAAACTTGACCATGGGTCGTAGATGTTGGCTTTTCAACTCGAGACCTGGGTTTGGCTTCCAATCTCAAACCAGACCCAAGAGAGATGAAAGTGTGGGGCTTGAACCTACAGCCGTTTGACTCGGAGGTGACAGCGCTACCATTGAGCTAAGCTGACACCTGTTCTAACATCATTGATATTTGCTCCATACTATTGCTTTTTGCATTAATGTCCTTTATTGATGTACTATTAAATATTCCTGCTAAAGGCCAAACCTTAATAGATCTGGCTACTATGTCTCACTTTGCAGCTAGATTTTTTCCGTCATGTTTACAGATTTGAATATTGTATTTTCCTGATGACATTTGAGAAATGTAGGCAGTAACCTTATCTTCCATACAAATCACTTTAAAATTTTGGTCCAAAAACAAATTCTGATCTCGAAAGCCTACAGTTGCCAACTGGTGCAAGAAAAATATAGGGCGAAAGACTCTGGAAAGTATTGAGTTGATAACCAGGAGGCATAGATTTAAAGTAATTGGTTGAGAGGGAGGTTGAGAGGGAAGTTGAGAATTTTTTTCACCCAGAGGCTGGTGAGGGTCTGGAACTCACTGCCTGAAAGAGTGGTAGAGGCAGAAACCCTCATCACCTTTAAAAAGTACTTGGATGTGCACTTGAAGTTCCGTAAACTACAGGGCTATGGAATGAGAGATGGAAAGTGGGATTAGGCTGGATAGCTCTTTTTCAGCCGGCGCAGACACGATGGGCCGAATGGCCTCCTTCTGTGCCGTAAATTTGTATAAGTCGGTCGGCTGCAAGAGCCTTACACTGATGCCATCTGAATCCAGCTCGCAGTGGTCAAACTGCTCTGAATTAGTAATCTCACTGAGCAAGGCTGAAGGTGGCCGGTGTGAGAAGTGGAGAGAAGTCTTTCTTGTGGAGCAATGCTTTCTTCTGAGAGTAAGGCTAAGGCACATTGTTGGGCCAGAGCAGAGGGAGCTTCATTCTTCATTTAAAACATGCTGTGCCTGACCCGAGCTTGGTGTTGACACTGGGTTAAGAAAGTGGAGTGTGTTCCATTCCCCAGCAACAAGACCTTTCACATTGATGAGCACAAAGCTCACACATCAAAAGACTGAAAGTCACTTTGGCACACAGGAACTGTCGTCACTGAATTTGGAATGTCCACCTCTTGCATTAGACACATGAGACAGAAATGCATTACATCTACCCTGTCTGCTCTCTCAGGTGGACGTAAAAGATCTCACGGCCCTACTTCGAAGAGCAGGGGAGCTATCCCCGGTGTCCTGGGGCCAATATTTATCCCTCAACCAACATCACTAAAAATAGATGATCTGGTCATTATCACATTGCAGTTTGTGGGAGCTTGCTGTGTGCAAATTGGCTGCCGCGTTTCCTACATTACAACAGCGACTACACTTCAAAAAAGTCCTTCATTGGCTGCAAAGCGCTTTGGGACGTCCTGAGGTCGTGAAAGGCGCTATATAAATGCAAGTTCTTTCTTTAAACAGTGGGGTTAAACATGTGTTCAAAACCCTAAATACTAAATCCTACACGTATTAAACATGTATGAAGTCCATCTGCAAGCAAACTGACTGCAATGAAGTTTGGTGAGCATATTTTTAAAAAAAGTGAGAGTTACTAATTACAAGAACAGGAAAACCCATTTACCGGTAAAAGGTTCAATTGCACAGCTTCCAACTTTTTCATTTTATATTCAATTGTAAGGATTTTTTTTCACATAAACGTGAGACATCTAGGTGAAGGGCCAAGGCTCAGTGCAGAACGTGGAGAACGAGTCGATGAGAAGATGGGATGAGGCAAATTAAGTAACAGAGGTTAAGTGATACCAAGTTTTCAAAAACCTTATGATTGTAGCAGGACTGGAAGGTAACTGGAGATAAATAGGGTTTATTTATATAGGGATAGAATTGAAAAGTAGAGAATTTATGCTAAACCTGTATCGAACCTTGATTAGACCACACTTGGGAGTACTATGTACAATTCTGGTCGCCATATTATAAAAAGGATATAGAGACACTGGAGAGGGTGCAGAGAAGATTTACAAGGACGATACCAGAAATGCGAGGCTATACATATCAGGAAAGGATGAACAGGCTGGGTCACTTTTCTCTTGAAAAGAGAAGGCTGAGGGGGTGACCTAATAGAAGTCTTTAAAATTATGAAAGGTTCTGATAGAGTGGATACAGAGAGAATGTTTCCACTTGTGGGGAAGAGCAAAACTAGAGGCCATCAATATAAGATAGTCACCAAGAAATCAAATAGGGATTCAGAAGAAACTTCTTTACCCAGAGAGTGGTGAGAATGTGGAACTCGCTACCACAGGGAGTGGTTGAAGCGAATAGTATAGATGCATTTAAGGGGAGGCTAGACAAGCATATGAGGGAGAAGGGAATAGAGGGTTACACTGATAGATTTAGATGAGGAAAGACGAGAGGAGGCTCGAGTGGAGCATAAGTGCCGGCATGGACTGGTTGGGCTGAGTGGCCTGTTTCTGTGCCGTATATCCTATGTAAACCTACGTAAGGTGCTCCAAAGTTGAAAGGTCCTGGGTAAAATAAAAATTATATAAAAATGAGGTGGTAGGGGTCCTGAAATAGGTTCCGCCTTAGATTCACAGGGGCTGAGTTTCTCCTCGATGGAAGAGCTGCAGAATGCTCAGAAAAATGCACGACCCGTCATGGTGTATTCTGGGATCCCTGGCACCTCCTGCTGGCCAGCCAATGACAGAGCAGGGATTGGGCATTACCCCTCGACTGCATCCCGCACCACTCCCAAACAGGCGGCGTTGCAGTGCATGGATGCATCTCGGAGCCCAGACCCTGGTTGGGGATTCTAGGACTAGGAGACATAGCCTAAAAGTTAGAGCCAGGCCTTTCAGGAGTGGACTTAGGAAACACCTCTACACACAAAGGCTGGTAGAAGTTTGGAAAACTCTTCCGCAAACGGCAGTTGATGCTGGGTCAATTGTTAATTTTGAATCGGAGATTGATAGATGTCTGTTAACTAAAGGTATTAAGGGACACGGGGCAAAGGCGGGTAGATGGAGTTAGGTGACAGATCAGACATGATCTCACTGGATGGTGGAACAGGCTCGAGGGGCGAAATGGCCTCCTCCGGCTCCATTGTTCCTATGATCTGATGTTGACACAAAAGGTCAATAAAAACGAAAGAGGCCATTCATCACGTCAAGTTCCTCCTTTGATTAGATGCTGACAGTTCTCCTGTCACTGCCGTTAACTGCCTCTTGAGTGATCCAGGAGTTTTTTCCTTTGACAAGAGTTAAAATAGCCAATGAGCTGTCTGGAGGTGGTGGGAGATTCGATTATAAGGCTACGCTTTCAGTCCTTCAGAGAACATTTTCTATTTCATGAACTGTGAGACCGTCCGAATCTCATCAATAAAACCTGGTTGAATTACTCAGCATCAAGTTGAGGATTTTGTATTTGCCACTGAAACTTCAATCTCCTTCACATTTGGTTTCAATTCCATTCTGGAGCAAATTAAAGTCTATTGGAGTGTACTCTAGTGCTTTGCAGTTTATCTTCTGTCTGAGTTACCAAACTACTCTCTGCAGCTCTGAGTATCGAGTGCTCATCAATCCTAGTCCAAAGTCTCGGTGAGTTCATTTCAATGACATCTCTCATCCTTGTCACAGTTTGCTTTACCGCACAGTTCTGTATCAGCAAGCCTAGCCCTTTTGCTTATAGCATGCTGATGTGGCCCATTAATATTATGACTAGCAGAGGTCTCAGTACTGATCCCTGTGGGACACCCACTAGTCACCGTTGCTAAGCTCCAACCATTCCCATTTATAACCATCTCCCAGTTGCGACTATCCAGCAAATTCTCTAGTTCTCTCTCCAATTTGCAAATTCATCCTTAAATCTCCTGAGCCTTCGCTTTTGCTGAAATTGTTTTGCGAGAGGCCTTACCAAAGAGCTGCTGAAAGTTAAGGTGTACGATATTAATCATATTTTCATCATTCAATCATTTGGTTATAAAAGCAGGTCTTGCATGGCAATCAAAGCTAGATCACATTTATCAGCTACAGTCTTATTCATTCATTCAAAATCATCTCCGTGTGCCCCCACACTCCCTGGTGTCCTGGCCAATATTTTTCCCTCAACCAACGTCACCAAAAACAGATTATCTGGTTATTATCTCATTGTTATTTGTGGGAACTTGCAGTGCGCAAATTGGCTGCTGTATTTTCTACAGAGAAATTATTTCCGCTGGTTAGCGATTCTAGAACTAGGGGGCATACCCTAAAATTTAGAGCCAGACCTTTCAGGAGTGAAATTAGGAAACACTTCTACACGCAAGTGGCAATTAATGCTAGATCAATTGTTAATTTTAAATCTGATATTGATAAGATTTTTGTTGACCAAAGGTATTGAGGGATATGGGCCAAAGGCGGGTACAGGAAACTCTCGATTTACCGGCACCTAAATAACCGGAAATCTCTGTAAACCAGCAAAATTCAGGAGTAGGGTCAGGTAAGTTTTACTTCATATTAGTGGCTGTTCCTGGATCTGTGGTTGTGTAACCAGGGTTCCTGCACCTGTTGCTAAGCAACAGGGACGCCTGGATCTTGTGGCCGGGGTTCCTGCACCTGTTGCTAAGCAGATCGGTTGCTGTGTACGGGGCTCTCGTACCTTTTACTATACCTCTCTGTAATCCGGACTTTTTGATAAACCGGCACCACGCCGGTCCCGTCGGTGCCAGATAAAAAAGAGTTTCCTGTATATGGAGTTAGGTCACAGATCAGCCATGATCTCATTGAATGACGGAACAGGCTCAAGGGGCCAAATGGCCTACTCCTGTTCCTATGTTCCTACATTACAACAGTAACTATGTTTCAAAAGTACTTGATTAGCTGTAAAGAATTTTGGGATGCCCTGAGGTCGTGAAAGTCGCCATATAAATGCAAGTTCTTTCTTTCATTCTATCTCCAACTTTCTCCCTTCCTCGCCTGAGGGCATTGATGCCTCGCTGGGGCAGGGTTCCATGCACTCTGGCATCTCGTTCACTGTGCCAAGTTATGTAATGAAGGTCATCCTAGCTCGGTTATATCCTGTTCTCACACGCAGAGGATCAATGGATAGAGATCAGGAGTAGTCAACTGGGACTATTTTCACTGGAGCAGAAAAGGTTAAAAAGATTTAAGAGAGATTTATTTTTAATGGGGAAAGACTCTGGTTGGGGAGTTAATCAGTGACAAGGGCTCATCAATTTAAAATAGTCACTAAGAAAGTGATGAGGGAGGGGGTGGGGGTTTAGAAGAAATGTGGTTTTCGGAGAGAGCTGTTCCATTCTTTCTAAAGGGAACATGCACAAATATTTAAAGTAGAGGAAGATATAGGAACACAGGCAGAGACCAGAGCAGGATGATGGCCATTGCAGAAACAATGGGCCAAATGGCCTCCCTTTGTGCCGTAAATGGTCCGATAATTTTCCCCTCCCGGAGTCAAGGGTCTCTGGGTAATCTTTGCACCGGCATGGCTGTGACCAGCTAACTCAGCAGAGGCTGGAGATTGAACCTGGGTCCTTCCAGGTATGTACAGCTCACTTGAGGAGAGATTGATCCTGGGACCTCCCTGGTTTAGTAGTGCTCACTTAGCCAGCGGAGGTCGGAGGAGGGGGAAAGAGAGGAAAGAGGCGCTTTATAAAATGTCAAATGACTTTGAGAAAGAGGAATGCTCACTGATCAATTCACTAAACTAACTTAGTGAAGAGAAGAGGTGTATAAAATTATGAGGGGGCCTAGATAGAGTGGATAGGAAGGACCTATTTCCCTTAGCAGAGAGGTCAATAACCAGGGGGCACAGATTTAAAGCAATTGGAGGGGAGTTGAGGAGAATTATTTTCACCCAGAGTGTGGTGGGTTTCTGGAACTCACTGCCTGAAAAGGTGGTAGAGGCAGAAACCCTCATCGCTTTAAGAAAGTACTTAGATATGCACTTGAAGTAACCTGCAAGGCTACGGGCCAAGAGCTGGAAAGTGAGATTAGGCAGGATAGCCCTTCTTGAGCCGGTACAGACATGATGGGCCAAATGGCCTCCTTCTGTCTCATAAATTTCTATGATTCTAAGAATATACCACCACTTTACATACACCACCAGCACAGGCAGACAACAGTTGCAAGGTGAAAGGTCTGCTCAGTGTTACAGTGCAAGGCTGATGTTACGCCAACCAACAAACCATAACACCATCAACCGCTCCTTCAGGCGTAAGTGATCAATGTTAGAACACATTTTGACGGCTCTCATCAGATCTCTTTACACATTAACTGCTGACGCACGGATTTAAATGCTCTGGGATCAGAGTGCCGCTTGGAATTGTGTTGTGATGGATTTGTGTGACAGGACTGCCGATTGAAGGGAAGTAGCTTTCTACCCCTGTCAGCCGTGGCTCAGTGGGTAGCACTCTCGCCTCTTGAGTCAGAAGGTTGTGGGTTCATAGTCCCGCTCCAGGGACTTGAGCACACTAAAGCTAGGCTGACACTCCAGTGCAGTGTTGAGGGAGTGCTGCACTGTCGGAGGTGCCGTCTTTCAGAGGAGACGTTAAACCGAGGCCCCGTCTGCTCTCTCAGGTGGGCATAAAAGATCCCGTGGCACTATTTTGAAGAAGAGCAGCGGAGTTATCCCTGGTGTTCTGGCCAATATTTATCCCTCAACCAACATCACTAAAAACAGATTACAGGAAACTTTCGATTAACCGGCCACTAAATAACCGGAAATGTCGATTAACCGGCAAAATTCAGGAGTCGGTTCAGATAACTTTTTTTACTTTTAGTTACTTTTTTTACTCATTTCTGGCTGTGCAAGCGTCTAACTGAAGCTGTTGCTAAGCTACAGCGATGCTTGCAAGCTGTGCTGATTGTTTTGAAGCTGTTGGGTTTGTTGCTTTAGACGGAGCGCTGAGCTCCATATCTTTTAACTATAGCGCTCGATTCTCCGGCATTGTTGATAGACCGGCACCAGCTTGGTCCCATCCATGCCGGATACAAGAAAGTTTCCTGTATCTGGTCATTATCACATTGCTGCTTGTGGGAGCTTGTGCTCAAATTGGCTGCTGTGTTTCCCGCATTACAACATTGACTCCACTTCATTGGCTGTAAAGCGCTTTTGAGCCATCCAGTGGTCGTGAAAGGCGCTATAAAAATGTAAGTCTTTCTTTCTTTTACCCTGTACCCTCCCCACTCTTTCTTGCCACAGAATGCAAATACTCTCAGAATCAGAGCCTGAGGAGCCACAAGCAACAAATGGCCAGAGTTCGATTCACTCGGCAGCACGTTTTAGAAAGGGGGGATTAAAAAATAAATAAAATTCATTGGGTGGCTCAGGCAAAAAAAAAAAGAAATACAGTAGTGGCCTTATCACAAAGCTTGGAAACGTCAGTGACGTCCAGAACCTAAATGGTCTCAGACGAAAGTAATTGCAAATGAAAAAGCACTGACTCTTTTCTTCCTCGTTTCACAGGATAATCCACTTACCATTTGATTATAATTAAATTTTACATAATAGGTTTTCCGCAAAAAAATTAATTTACACGGGTGCAATTAATCTTTAATACAATGTACAAAGGGAGGGGATTTATTTGGTGATTGATGTAAACTAAAGTTTACTGGAGCACAAACCAACGCTGGGGAACTTCAAACAAAGCATATATTAGGGAAAAAAAATAAAATGGAAAGGGGACATAATTTCTCCAGCTCGTGCTTTGTACTGTAGAATATTAGCCAACTTAGTCTCCACACGCTGCTGCTCTCTGTATCTGCAGCAATACTATTCCAGATGTGGACATTATTGAAGCATCATTACAGTGGCAGCTGCGGCTCAGCACTCTCGCCTCTTGAGTCAGAAGGTTGTGGGTTCAGAATCCCACCCCAGGGACTTGAGCACATGAAGCTAGGCTGACATTCCCAGTCCAGTGCTGAGGGAGCGCTGCACTGTCGGAGGTGCCATCTTTCGGATGAGATGTTAAACCGAGGCCCTGTCTGTTCTCTCAGGTGGACGTAAAAGATTCCAGGGCACTATTTCGAAGAAGAGCCAGGGGATTTATCCCCGGTGTCCTGGCCAATGTTTATCCCTCAAACAACATAACAAAGATAGGTTATCTGGTCATTATCACATTGCTGCTTGTGGGAGCTTGCTGTGTGCAAATTGGCTGCTGTGTTTCCCACATTACAACAGTGACTCCACTTCAAAAGTACTTAATTGGCTGTAAAGCGCTTTGAGATGTCCGGTGGTTGTGAAAGGCGCTATATAAATGCAAGTCTTTCTTTCTTTCTTTCAAAGCCTTATCTGCCCATGGTAAGCACTACTTAAAGAGAAGCGGGGAGCTCTCCCCAGTTTCCTGGCCAATATTACAACCAACATCTCTAAAAACAGATTATCTGGTCATTATCACATTGCCGTTTATGGGAGCTTGCTGTGCGCAAATTGGCTGTTGCGCTTCCTACATTAAAACAGTGACTAACCATCAAAAGTACTGGGACATCATGAGGTCGTGAAAGGTGCTGTATAAATGCAAGTCTTTCTTCTTTCCGCTCGCTAAAATACAGTCACAATGGGCTTAAAAAAAAAATTCAATTTACAAACCGAAGACTGTGCCTTTAAGGATAGAATTTCCTAGCCACATCGCACACCGGTGGAGAACTGAGAAATAAATGAGCTCCCGAGAGCAGCATTCGCAAGGCCCCGAGATGTCAAAGCACATTTTTCCACAGCGGTGTAATTATTAGAAGTATTCTGTGACAGTCTGAAGAAATAAGAGTTGCCTGCTGTTTACAGACCATCGTGTTTACCTGGACTCAAGAATGTTGATGCCCCCTACAGAAAGCTAAGTGGATTCCACATATTGCACATGAACGTGCAAATACAATTCCCTCACAACACGTCCTAAAATATCCCTTTAAAGCTTCAACCGACAGATAAAAGCACAGTTCTTTTCTCGTTGGATCTGCTCAGCAATATTAAGTGTGGGCCTTGGCTCACGAGTAGCACGCTCGCTTCGGAGTCAGAATAGTTGTTGGTTCAAGTCCCCACCACTCCAGGGCTTAAGCACATAAATCTCGGCCGACATTCCAGTACAGTACTGAGGTAGCTGCTGTCTTTCGGATGAGATGTGTAAAAGTGCAAGGCCCTGTCCATCTGTTCTGGATTTCACGGTATAACTCGAAGATAAACAAGGAGTTCTCCCGGGGTAACAACAGAAAATGCTGGAAAAACTCAGCAGGCCAGGCAACATCCGTGGAGAGAAATTAGAGTTGACGTTTTGGGTCGAAACCTTTTTCAAAACTGGAAAGGAAATGAAATAGATCGAAGGCAGGGCTGCGATAGAACAAAAGAAGTAAAGAGACATTAAGAGATATTCAAAGCCAGACGAGATGGTAATAGGACAGTGGAGACAAAAGGCGGCTCAGATTAGGTGTGAAGTGTACTGGCAGGATGAGAGACAGCTGCCATGTGGGAGAGAGAATAAAAAAGGAAAGGGGGGGAGGGGGAAGGGAAGACCCAAAACAAAGGGGTGGAAAAAAATATATAAGTAAAAATGTAATAGGGGCCGAGGTTATGATCTGAAATTGTTGAACTCGATATCGATATACTCAGAAGGCTGCAACATGCCTAATCGGAAGATGAGGTGCTGTTCCTCGAGCTTACGTTGAGCTTCCGTGGAACAATGCAAGAGGCCAAGGACGGTGAGGTCCGAGTGGGAATGGAGCGGTGAATTAAAATGACAGGCGACCGGAAGCTCGGGGTCACCCTTACGGACTGAACGGAGGTGTTCCACAAAGCGGTCACCCAATCTGCGTTTGGTCTCCCCAATGTAGAGGAGAACGCAACGTGAGCAGTTCTCCCGAGGTGCTGGGCAACACTCTCCCCTCAACCATCAGTCGTCACACACTCGCCTCTGTGCAGTTCTGTAGAGTTCTGCACTGTTGGAGGTGCGGTCTTTTGGATGAGACGGTGGCCTTGTCTGCCCTCTCAGGTGAAAGTAAAAAATCTTATTGCAGTGGCTCAGTGGGTAGCACACTCGCCTCTGAGTCAGAAGATTGTGGGTTCAAGTTCCCACTCCAGAGACTCCAGCACATAAAGCTAGGCTGACACTTCTAGTGCAGTGCTGAGGGAGTGCTGCACTGACGGAGGTGCCGTCTTTTGGATGAGACATTAAACCACCTCAATTAGATCACCCCTTAATCTTCTATACTCAAGGGACTACAAGCTCAGTCTATGCAACCGGTCCTTATAACTTAACCCTTTTAGCCCCGGTATTAGTCTGGTCACATACTACTCCACCTGCATCTGGGCCGGATTTAAGACATTAAACCGTCTGCTCTCTCAGGTGGATGTAAAAGATCCCATGGCACTATTTTGAAGAAGAGTAGGAGGAGTTACCCCTGGTGTCCTGGCCAAGATTTCTCCCTCAGCCGACATAACAATAACAGATTATCTGGTCATTATCGCATTGTTGTTTGTGGGAGCTTGCTGTGCGCAAATTGGCTGCTGCGTTTCCCACATTACAGCAGTGACTCCACTTCGAAAGTACTTCATTGGCTGTAAAGCACTTTGGGACGTCCGGTGGTCGTGAAAGGCGCTTAATAAACGCAAGTCTTCCTTCTTCCTTCAATCATGTGTAATACAGTTGAAGAAAGGCGTTCTCCCCGGTGTCCTGGCCAAGTTATCCCTCAAACAACACCACTAAAAGTAGATTAAATGGTCATTTATTTCACCTACACCCTACAGTTCCTGCACAGCGGGCTTTGGATTTTCCAAATGCACGCATGACTCTGGGCAGTGGGCCAAGCAGAGGAGAGGAATTTCTGTCACATAGTTCGGATTAACAAGAGCCCTTGCCCTTTTGCTTAGGCCTACCTCCTTTTGCCGGAGAGCAAGTAGAAGGGAGAGAAATAATGGCCCAGAAATTCGGGTCTCCACGGGTGAGTACGCACGGGGTACTCGCCCGTAGGCCCAATGGAAGTGCCGGTTTCCTGCATGCACTGTGCATGCAGGAAACCGGCACTTCCGTTCCCCTGAAAGAAGGGGTTCAGAGGTCGAACGCGTGCGCGGGAGAGGCAGCCCATGCGCATCGAACTTAGTTTTTTTTTTACAGATTTTCCTGGGAGGGTAAGTCTGTAGAAGTTACACATTTAAAAAACAGTCGCAAGGCCTGCTTTTTACAAGGTAAGTGGTGAATTAATTAAAATTAAAACATTTTTTCCACAGGTTTATTATTTTTAAATACTTTAAAGAAAGGTAAGTTTATTTATAGCCCCGTTAGAAAATTAAAAAAAAATTTCAAAAATTTAAATTATTGTTTTAAATAGTTATTTCATGTAATTTATAGTTTATTTAAAAAATGTGATTTTTTTAAAATGTATTTGAAGATTTAGTGATGTTTTGAGGCCTGTAGTATTTCTAAGTTTTGACAGCTCTTCCTGTCAAACTTATGAATGAAGCATTCCCTGCTCCGATTGGCTCCCCATGGCCCACGTGATCCCAGGGGACGCATCGAACTAACTGCGCCCCTGGGACATGCAAGCACTGCGCGCCGGCAGCTGGAGGAGGCCCAGGATTGGAATTCCACGGGGGCCCAGAGCACAATGGCCGGCGCGCTAGGTAAGTGCAGGTCGGGGGCTTACACCCGCGGGAAGCCCCCGACCCGAATTTCTGGGCCATTACTAGAATTCCAGCTCAAGCCAACATCCCAGAGCCAGGCCCAGAGGCAGATGGAGTAGTATGTGACCAGAAGAATACCGGGGCTAAAATGGTTAAGTTATGAGTTGCATAGACTGAGTTTGTAGTCCCTTGAATATAGAAGATGAAGGGGCGATCTAATTGAGGTGGTTTAAGATGATTAAAGGAATTGATAGGGTCGAAAGAGAGACCAAATTCCTCTGGTGGGGGAGGTGGGGTGGGGGGCGGGAGTCCTGAACAAAGGGTCAGGTCATAACCGTAAAGTTAGAGCCAGGCCATTCAGGGGTGATGTCAGGAAGCACGTCTTCACACAAAGGGAAGTGGAAATCTGGAACTTTCTACCCCCAAAAAGCTGTTGAGGCTGGGGGTCAGTGGAAAATTTCGAAACTGAGATTGCTAAGATTATTGTTAGTTAGAAGTATGAGGGATATGGCAGCAAGGTAGGTAATTGGAGTTCAGATCAGCCATAATCTAATTGAATAGCCGAACAGGCTCGAGGGGATGAATGGCCTCCTCCTGTTCCGATGTTCTACTGAGGGCAACAGATGATGGGGGAGGCTGGCAATATACATTATATATGGGCGGATCGAGGACCCTGTACCACCGATATAATACGACATTCTTTTAAACGGCCGCGGCTAATTATCACACTTTCTCTTAGCTTGAATTTGATCCTGAACGACCCACTGCCAATATTCTGCACCGTGACACTGTGCAATGTTTCCTCACAGGAGTCAGCTAATTGGAACTTTTTAAAGGATCTCACGTTCAAAGCAAGCACTCTGAGGAACACTGGGCCAACCCCAATGGTGTGCACAATGGTCTCCCAGCAGCTGGTGCCCCCTCCGCAAGGGAGCGTCTCCAAGTGACTGAAAGGTAGCATTCCCTTCAACTCCACTTTCACATTTCCATTCAACAAGCCCACACATTCACAAAAGCTGAGAAAAATATCAAGAGGTGAGACGAGGCACCAAATGCAGTGTGTAACACACTCAGACTCACATACACACACACACTCAGACTCACACTCACACACTCACACGCTCAGACTCACACTCACACACTCAGACTCACACTCACACACTCAGACTCACACACTCAGACTCACACTCACACACTCAGACTCACACACTCAGACTCACACTCACATGCTCAGACTCACACTCACACACTCAGACTCACACACACTCAGACTCACACACTCAGACTCACACTCACACACTCAGACTCACACTCACACACTCAGACTCACACACTCAGACTCACACACTCAGACTCACACACACACTCAGACTCACACACTCAGACTCACACTCACACACTCAGACTCACACACTCAGACTCAAGCACTCACACACTCAGACTCACGCACTCACACACTCAGACTCACACTCACACACTCAGACTCACACTCAGACTCACACTCACACACTCAGACTCACACACTCAGACTCACGCACTCACACACTCAGACTCACACTCACACACTCAGACTCACACACTCAGACTCACACACTCAGACTCACACTCACACACTCAGACTCACACACTCAGACTCACGCACTCACACTCAAGACTCACACTCACACACTCAGACTCACACTCAGACTCACACTCACACACTCAGACTCACACTCACACACTCAGACTCACACTCAGACTCACACACTCAGACTCACGCACTCACACACTCAGACTCACACTCAGACTCACACACTCAGACTCACACTCACACACTCAGACTCACACACTCACACACTCAGACTCACACACTCAGACTCACACACTCACACACTCAGACTCACACACTCAGACTCACACAAACACACCCACTCACACACTCAGACTCACACATATACACTCAAACACACATACACACTCAGACTCAAACTCACACACACACTCAGTCTCACTCACTCAGACTCACACTCACACACTCAGACTCACACTCACACACTCAGACTCACACACACTCAGACATACACACATACATTCAGGCACAGACACACACACTCGGACACAAAACATACACAATATTATTCAGCCATTATACTTAAAAAGTACAAAGGAAGGGGAAGCTGAGGGTGGGGTAGGTATGTTAAACATGTGCCTTTGGCGATACCTGCATTTATTTAGTGTAAATCTTACTCATTAAATTTTAAAAAAAAGAAGAATCACACGGTTGCTTGTATGAATGCATGAAGATATAATTTAATTTTCATTGAGAAATTCCGGCAAAGTGTCAAAGTCCAAAGGGCAAACCCAAGGCTCAGAGTGTCGGACAAGAGCAAGGCTGGAAAGAAGAGAAGGAAATGTTGCGATAAGTCAAGCAATAGCGATTAAGTGAGGACAAGATTGGGCTATAAGACACTGTGGCTTGCAGGCGGAAGGAAAGAATGAAGGCATTACTGTAGCATCATTGATGGGTCAGCCTCGGAATCAGAAGGTTGTGGGTTCACGTCCCACTCCAGAGATTCGAGCACAAAATCCAGGCTGACACTCCAGTGCAGTGCATAGGGAGTGCTGCGCTGTCGGAGGTGCCGTCTTCCGGAAGAGCCGTTAAATACAGAAACATAGAAGGTAGGAGCAAGAGTAGGCCATTCGGCCCCTCGAGCCTGTTCCGCCATTTAATGAGATCATGGCTGATCATCCAAATTCAGTATCCTGTCCCTGCTTTCTCCCCATATCCCTAAATCCCTTTAGCCTTAAGAAATATATGCAATTCCTTCTTGAATATATTTAATGAAGTGGCCTCAACTGCGTTCTGTGGTAGAGAATTCCACAGTTTCACCACTCTCTGGGTGAAGAAATTCCTCCTCATCGCAGTCCTAAATGGCTTACCCCTTATCCTTAGACTGTGACCCTTGGTTCTGGACTCCCCGCCATCAGGAACATCCTTCCTGCATCTAGTCTGTCTAGTCCTGTTAGAATTTTATAAGTTTCAATGAGATCCCCTCTCATTCTTCTAAACTCTAGCAAATACAAGCCCAATCGACCCAATCTCTCTTCATACATCATTCCTGCCATCCCAGGTATCAGTCTGGTGAATCTTCGTTGCTCTCCCTCCATGGCAAGAACATCCTTCCTCAAATAAGGTGACCAAAACTGCACACAATACTCAAGGTGTGGTCTAACCAAGGCCCTGTACAACTGCAGCAAGACATCCTTGCTCCTGTACTCGAATCCTCTCGCTATGAAGGTCAACATACCATTTGCCTTCTTAACCGCCTGCTGCACCTGCATGCTTACCTTCAGCAACTGGTGTACAAGGACACCCAGGTCTTGGTGCACTTCCCCTTTTCCCAATCTATTGCCATTCAGATAATAAGCTGCCTTCCTGTTTTTGCCACCAAAGTGGATAAGCTCGCATTTATCCACATTATACTGCATCTGCCATGCATCTGCCCAATCACATAGAAACATAGAAATATAGAAATATAGAAGATAGGAGCAGGAGTAGGCCATTCGGCCCCTCGAGCCTCTCTGCCATTCAATGAGATCATGGCTGATCGTCCAAATTCAGTACCCTGTTCCTGCCTTCTCTCCATATCTCTTGATCCCCCTAGCCTTAAGAAATGTATCCAACTCCTTCTTGAATATATTTAATGAATTGGCCTCTACTGCATTCTAAGGTAGAGAATTCCACAGGTTCACCACTCTCTGGGTGAAGAAATTCCTCCTCATCTCTGACATAAATGGCTTACCCCTTATCCTTAGACTGTGACCCCTGGTTCTGGACTCCCCGACCATCAGGAACATCCTTCCAGCATCTAGTCTGTCTAGTCCTGTTAGAATTTTATAAGTTTCGATGAGATCCCCTCTCAATCTTCTAAACTCCAGCGAGTATAAGCCCAATCGACCCAATCTCTCCTCATACATCATTCCTGCCATCCCAGGTATCAGCCTGGTGAATCTTCGCTGCACTCCTTCCATGACAAGAACATCCTTCCTCAGATAAGGCAACCAAAACTGCACACAATACTCCAGATGTGGTCTCACCAAGGCCCTGTACAACTGCAAGACATCCTTATCCTTGTTCCTGTACTCAAACCCTCTCGCTACGAAGGCCAACATACCATTTGCCTTCTTAAACGCCTGCTGCACCTGCATGCTTACTTTCAGCGACTGGTGCACAAGGACGCCCAGGTCTCGTTGCACTTCCCCTTCTCCCAATCTATTGCCATTCAGATAATAATCTGCCTTCCTGTTTTTGACACCAAAGTGGATAACCTCGCATTTATCCACGTGGTATTGCATCTGCCATGCTTCTGCCCAATCACCCAACCTGTCCAAATCATACTGGAGTTTCTCTGCATCATCCTCACAACACACACGCCCACCCATCTTTGTGTCGTCTGCAAACTTGGAGATATTACATCAAGTTCCCTCATCCAGATCATTAATATATATTGTGAATAACTGGGGTCCTAGCACCGATCTCTGCGGTAACCCACTAGTCACTGCCTACCACTCGGAAAAAGATCCGTTTATAATGGGGAACAAAGAAATGGCTGACCAATTAAATACATATTTTGGTTCTGTCTTCACAAGGGAGGACACAAATAACCTCCCAGAAATGTCAGGGAACATAGGGTCTGATGAAAGGGAGGAACTGAAAGTAATCAGTATTTGTAGGGAAATGGTGTTAGGGAAATTGATGGGATTGAAGGCCGATAAATCCTCAGGGCCTGATAATCTACATCCTAGGGTACTTAAGGAAGTGGCCCTAGAAATAGTAGATGCATTGCTGATCATCTTCCAACATTCGATGGAATCTGAAACAATACCCATGGATTGGAGGGTAGCTAATGTTACCCCACTATTCAAAAAAGGTGGTAGAGAGAAAACGGGGAATTACAGACCGGTAAGCCTGACATCGGTAGTGGGGAAAATGCTAGAGTCCATTATAAAAGATGTAATAGCAGAGCACTTGGAAAACAGTGGCAGGATCAGACAAAGTCAACATGGATTTACAAAAGGTAAATCGTGCTTGACTAATCTGCTGGAATATTTTGAGGATGTAACTAGTAAAATAGATAAGGGAGAACCAGTGGATGTGGTGTGTTTGGACTTTCAGAAGGCTTTCTATAAGGTCCCACATAAGAGATTAGCGTGTAAAGTTAAGGCACATGGGATTGGGGGCAAGGTATTGAATTGGATAGAGAACTCCTTGGCAGATAAGAAAGCAAAGAGTTGGAATAAACGGGTCTTTTTCAGAGTGGCAGGCAGTGACTAGTGGGGTACCGCAGGGATCGGTCCTTGGACCCCAGCTATTCACAATATATTATAATGATCTAGACAAGGGAACTAGATGTAATATCTCCAAATTTGTAGACGACACAAAGCTGGGTGGGCGTGTGTGCTGTGAGGAGGATGCCGAGAAACTACAGAATAATTTGGACAGGTTGGGTGATTGCGCAGAAGCATGGCAGATGCAATATAACGTGGATAAATGTGAGGTTATCCACTTTGGTGTCAAAAACAGGAAGGCAGATTATTATCTGAATGGCAATAGATTGGGAGAAGGGGAAGTGCAATGAGATCTGGGTGTCCTTGTGCACCAGTCGCTGAAGGTAAGCATGCAGGTGCAGCAGGCGGTTAAGAAGGCAAATGGTATGTTGGCATTCATAGTGAGAGAGTTTGAGTACAGTTGTACAGGGCCTTGGTGAGGCCACATCTTGAGTATCGTGTGCAGTTTTGTTCGCCTTATCTGAGGAAGGATATTCTTGCCATGGAAGGAGTTCAAAGCAGATTCACCAGGCTGATACCTGGGATGGCAGGAATGACGTATGAGGAGAGATTGGGTCGATTGGGCTTGTACTCGCTGGAGTTTAGAAGAATGAGAGGGGATCTCATTGAAACTTATAAAATTCTGGCAGGACTGGACAGACTAGATGCAGGGAGGATGTTCCCAATGGTTGGGGAATCCAGAACCAGGGGTCACAGTCTAAGGATAAGGGGTAGGCCTTTTAGGACAGAAATGAGGAGGAATTTCTTCACCCAGAGAGTGGTGAACCTGTGGAATTCTCTACCACAGAAGGCAGTAGAGGCCAATTCATTAACTATATTCAAGAAGGAGTTGGATATATTTCTTAAGGCTAAAGAGATCAAGGGGTATGGGGAGAAAGCAGGGACCGGGTACTGAACTTGGATGATCAGCCATGATCGCATTGAATGGCGGAGCAGGCTCGAGGGGCCGAATGGCCTACTCCTGTTCCTATCTTCTATGTTTCTATGTTTCCAACTCTTTGCTTCATGTCTGCCAATCAGTTCTCTATCCAAGTCAGTACCTTACCCCCAATCCCATGTGCTTTAACTTTGCATGCTAATCTCTTATGCGGGACCTTATCGAAAGCCTTCTGAAAGTCCAAATGCACCACATCCACTGGTTCTCCCTTATCTATTCTACCAGTTACATCCTGAAAAAATTCCAGTAGGTTAGTCAAGCACGATTTACCTTTTGTAAAACCATGTTGACTTTGTCCGATCCTGTCACTGTTTTCCAAGTGCTCTGCTATTACATCTTTTATAATGGACACCAGCATTTTCCCCAATACCGAAGTCAGGCTTACCGGTTTATAATTCCCCATTTTCTCTCTACCACCTTTTTTAAATAGTGGGGTTACATTAGCTACACTCCAATCCATGTGAACTGTTCCAGATTCCATCGAATGTTGGAAGATGACCAGCAATGCATCGACTATTTCTAGGGCCACTTCCTTAAATATCCTAGGATGTAGATTATCAGACCCTGGGGATTTATCGGCCTTCAGTCCCGTCAATTTCCTTAACACCATTTCTCTACAAATACTGATTTCATTCAGTTCCTCCCTCTCATTAGACCCTATGTTCCCCGACATCTCTGGGAGGTTATTTGTGTCCTCCTTTGTGAAGACAGAACCAAAGTAGCTATTTAATTGGTTTGCCATTTCTTTGTTCCCCATTATAAATTCCCCTGATTCTGACTGCAAGGGACCTATGCTTGACTTCATCAATCTATTTAGAGTCATAGAGTCATAGTCATAGAGTAATACAGCACGGATAGAGGCCCTTCGGCCCATCGTGTCCGCGCCGGCCATCAAGCCCTGTCTAATCTAATCCCATATTCCAGCATTTGGTCCGTAGCCTTGTATGCTATGGCATTTCAAGTGCACATCCAAATGCTTCTTAAATGTTGTGAGGGTTTCTGCCTCCACAACCCTTTCAGGCAGTGAGTTCCAGACTCCAACCACCCTCTGGGTGAAAAAGTTCTCTCTCAAATCCCCTCTAAACCTCCCGCCCTTTACCTTGAATCTATGCCCCCTAGTTATCAACCCCTCTACTAAGGGAAAAAGCTCCTCAGCATCCATCCTATCTATGCCCCTCATAATTTTGTACACCTCAATCATGTCCCCCCTCAGCCTCCTCAGCTCCAAGGAAAACAAACCCAACCTGCCCAGTCTCTCTTCATAGCTGAAGCGCTCCAGCCCTGGTAACATCCTGGTGAACCTCCTCTGCACCCTCTCTAACGCGATCACATCCTTCCTGTAGTGTGGCGACCAGAACTGCACACAATATTCCAGCTGTGGCCTAACCAGTGTTTTATACAGCTCCATCATAACCTCCTTGCTCTTATATTCAATGCCTCGGCTAATGAAGGCAAGTATCCCATATGCCTTTTTTACCACCTTATCCACCTGTTCCGCCGCCTTCAGGGATCTGTGTACTTGCACACCCAGATCCCTCTGACCCTCCGTCTTGCCTAGGGTCTTTCCATTCATTGTGTATTCCTTTGCCTTGTTAGTCCCCCCAAAGTGCATCACCTCGCACTTTTCCGGGTTAAATTCCATTTGCCACTGTTCCGCCCATCTGACCAACCCATCTATATCGTCCTGCAGACTGAGGCTACCCTCCTCGCTATTTACCACCCTACCAATTTTTGTATCATCCGCGAACTTACTGATCATACCCTTTACATTCATATCCAAGTCATTAATGTAGACCACAAACAGCAAGGGACCCAGCACCGATCCCTGTGGTACCCCACTGGCCACAGGCTTCCAGTCACAAAAACAACCTTCGACCATCACCCTCTGCCTTCTGCCACTAAGCCAGTTTTGTATCCAATGTGCCAAGGCACCCTGGATTCCATGGGCTCTTACCTTCTTGACCAGTCTCCTGTGCGGGACTTTATCGAAGGCCTTACTGAAATCCATGTATACCACATCCACTGCGTTACCCTCATCCACACACCTAGTCACCCCCTCAAAAAATTCAATCAAATTAGTCAGACATGATCTTCCCTTGACAAAGCCATGTTGACTATCCCTGATTAATCCTTGCCTCTCCAAGTGGAGACACATTTTGTCCCTCAGGATTTTTTCCAATAATTTTCCTACCACTGATGTTAGGCTCACTGGCCTGTAGTTCCCCGGTTTTTCCCTACTACCCTTCTTGAATAATGGTACTACATTAGCGGTTCTCCAGTCCTCTGGCACATCCCCTGTGGCCAGAGAGGTCCTGAATATATGTGTTAGAGCCCCCGCAATCTCCTCCTTTGCCTCACACAGCAGCCTGGGATACATTTCATCCGGGCCTGGGGATTTATCCATTTTTAGGCCAGCTAAAACCGCCAATACCTCCCCCCGCTCGATGTTAATATGTTCGAGCATATCACAGTCCCCCCGCCCTATTTCTATGTCTACATCGTCCTTCTCCATAGTGAAAACAGACGCAAAAAATTCATTCAGAACCCCTCCTACATCTTCCGGCTCCACACACAGATTGCCACTTTTGTCCCTAATGGGCCCTATTTTTTCCCTAGTTATCCTCTTACCCTTAATATACTTATAAAACATCTTCGGATTTTCCTTTATTTTGCTTGCCAGTGTTATTTCATGGCCCCTCCTTGATCTCCTAATTTCTTTTTTAAGTATCCCCCTGCACTTTTTGTACTCCTCTAGGGCTTCCTCCGTCTTTAGCCTTTTGTATCTACCAAAAGCCCTCCTTTTTTTCCTAATCCATTCCCGTATATCCCCTGACATCCAAGGTTCCCTGTGGTTTTTGGAACCACCCTTGACCTTTACGGGAACATGTTGCCATTGTATGATCTCAATCTCCCTTCTGAAAGCCTCCCATTGCTCCGATGCGGATTTTCCTACAAGTAGCTGATCCCAGTCCATTTTGGCCAGATCCTGCCTTATCCTATTAAAATCGGCCTTCCCCCAATTTAGAACCTTTATTTCCGGCCCATCCCTGTCCTTTTCCATGGCCACCTTAAATCTTACCATATTATGGTCACTATCACCAAAGTGCTCACCTACTAGCACTTTTTCCACTTGGCCGGCCACATTCCCTAGAATTAGGTCCAGTACCGCCCCCTCTCTTGTAGGACTTTCTACATGCTGGCTCAAAAAGCTCTCCTGGATGCACTTTAAGAATTCTACACCCTCTGAGCCTTTCACACTCTGACTATCCCAGTTAATATTGGGGAAGTTGAAATCCCCCATTATTATTACCCTATTATTTGCACATTTCTCTGAGATTTGCCTCCATATCTGTTCCTCTATCTCCCCCTGACTGTTTGGAGGCCTATAGTACACTCCCAGCAAAGTGCTTGCCCCCTTTTTGTTTTTAAGCTCCACCCATATGGCCTCATTGGAGGACCCTGCTAATATATCATCCCTCCTTACTGCAGTAATTGACTCCTTAATTAATATTGCGACACCCCCTCCTCTTATACCTCCCCCTCTGTCTCGCCTGAAGATTCTGTACCCCGGAATATTGAGCTGCCAGTCTTGCCCTTCCCTCAACCATGTCTCCGTGATAGCAACAATATCATACTCCCATGTGTTTATCAACACCTTCAGTTCATCCACCTTATTCGCAAGACTCCTTGCATTAAAATAGATGCCATCCAGCCTTGCCCTTATATATTTGCCCTGTCTACCAAGCTGACTTGTTTTTTTCTCTATAATTGGCAGCACATCCCCCCCTATTTCAGCTCCCCTCTGTATCCCATCCCCCTGCCAAGTTAGTTTAAACCTTTCTCTTCACGTATCTATAGAAGCTTTTACAGTCAATTTTTATGTTCCCTGCAAGCTTACTCTCATACTGTATTTTCCCCCTCTTAAATAATCCCTTTGTCCTCTTTTGCTGAATCCTAAACTGCTCCCAATCCTTAGGTTTGCTGCTTTTTCTGGCCAATTTATATGTCCTCTCCTTGGATCGTATGCTGTCCCTAATTTCCCTTGTTAGCCATGGTTGAGTCACCTTTTTTTGTTTTATTTTTATGCCAAACAGGGAGGAACAAATTCTGTAGTTCATCCATGCGATCTTTAAATGTTTGCCATTGTCTATCCACCGTCAACCCTTTAAGTAACATTCCCCAATCCATCCTAGCCAACTCGCGCCTCATACCATCATAGTTTCCTTTATTTACATTCAGGACCCTAGTCTCTGAGTCAACTACTTCACTCTCCATCTTAATGAAGAATTCTATCATATTATGATCGCTCCTCCCCAAGGGGCCTCGCACAACAAGATTGCTAATTAATCCTTTCTCATTATATAATATGCAGTCTAAGATGGCCTGATCTCTAGTTGGTTCCTTGACATATTGGTTCAGGAAACCATCCCGTATACACTCTAGGAATTCCTCCTCCACAATATTGTTACTAATTTGGTTAGCCCGATCTATATGTAGATTAAAGTCACCCATGATAACTGCTCTGCCCTTATTGCATGCGTCTCTAATTTCCCATTTAATGCCATCCCCAACCTCAGCATTACTATTTGGGGGTCTGTATACAACTCCCACTAACGTTTTCTGCCCCATGGTATTCCTCAGCTCTACCCATACAGATTCCACATCATCTGAGGTAATATCCTTCCTTACTATTGTGTTAATCTCCTCTTTAACCAGCAATGCTACCCCACCTCCTTTTCCTTTTTGCCTGTCCTTCCTAAATATTGAACCAAGACCCCATCTGCTCTCTCAGGTGGGCGTAAAAAATCCCATGGCAGCATCTCAAAGATGATCAGGGGACTGTTTTCCCGGTGTCTTGGGCCAATATTTATCCCTCAATAACACAGCGTTATTTGCGTGACCATTTTTCCGCATAAAATCAGCACGGTGGCATAGTGCTTAGCACTGTTGCCTCACAGCGCCAGGGACCCGGGTTCGAATCCAGCCTCGGGTGACTGTCTGTGTGGAGTTTGCACATTCTCCCCGTCTTTGCGTGGGTTTCCTCCGGGTGCTCCGGTTTCCTCCCACAGTCCAAAGATGTGCGGGTTAGGTTGATTGGCTATGATAAATTGACCCTTAGTGTTAGGGGGATTAAATACGTGGGATTACGGGGATAGGGTGGGATATGTGTTGGTGTAGGGGTTTACGGGGATCGGGTGGGATATGTGTCGGTGCAGGCTCGATGGGCCGAAATGGCCTCTATCTGCACTGTGGGGTTTCTGTGATTTCTGTGACATCACTCAACAAATACAGATTATCTGGCAATTATCTCACTGTTGGTTGTGGGAGCTTGATGTGCGCAAATTGGCTGCCGCGTTTCTTACATTACAACAATGGCTACACTTCAAAAGAGTACTTCATTGGCTGTAAAGCGCTTTGGGGGTGTCCCGAGGTCATTAAAGGCGCTATAGAAATGCAAATCTTCCTTTTCTTTATCTTGACGTGTGGTTTCTGCTTAGGGGGTGTGAAGAAATCCAGTCCTTGCCAATCCAGGTGCAACACCAACCGCATTATTCCAGAGTCTTCCGATATGCTGCCAGCGCTCACGAGCTCCGTGTCAACCTGGTAAACCCGTTGATCTGGGTCACCCCGTCAGCGTGTATATGTCACGACGCTAAGTAGCGCAACCGCATGCGGTCAAGCTCAGTGCTGGGCTTGGCTTCCCCGGCCTATACTCCGAACAGAGCGAGAGAGAGAGAGACAGAGAGGAAAAAACAATGCACGGAATACTGATTCCCCCGATCGACAATGGGCCTTCAGGGGAGGCACAGCAGAGAATATAAATGTGGGAGAATAGATACTTAAGAAGCATGGCTTGGCAGTGTTCCCAAAGACCTCCGAGGAAAGCCATAAAGCCCTCGAGGAAGGCAAGGAGTTGCAGAGGTTAGGATGTCCTGGGAAAGGATGAGTTGAAGTGGGAGGCGATCGCTGCAGGACATTGAAACGCGAAGACAAGGTTTTTATTCTGCCAGTCACACAAAGTTTATGTTGAATGCCGTGATCTTGGGAATTAAAGGATTCAGCTCCACGCATCTGATCTAACAAAGGCCTTAAGAACCGAAGGGATCACTGGAATTTTTTTACCTGTAGCAACATTTTATTAAAGTAATTTTCCTTTTTAATTACAGTAAACGTGTACGGCAACAATAAAACATCTGCTTGGAGGCTCCCTAAATCTGAGTCTTGGTAAATAAGATTAAGTGAATAAAAAAAGTGTGTTTTCGTTCAGGCAATGTCTGCATAACAAACCACTTCCCTTGCTGGCCTCGTTGGCACCTGCATTACCCAATGCAACACTAGTTGTCAAGCTGGCTAATCGCAAACATAGAAACATAGAAGATAGGAGCAGGAGTAGGCCATTCGGCCCCTCGAGCCTGCTCCGCCATTTAATGAGATCATGGCTGATCATCCAAATTCAGTACCCTGTCCCTGCTTTCTCTCCATATCCCTTGATCCCTTTAGCCTTAAGAAATATATCTAACTCCTTCTTGAATATATTTAATGAATTGGCCTCCACTGCCTTCTGTGGTAGAGAATTCCACAGGTTCACCCCTCTCTGGGTGAAGAAATTCCTCCTCATCTCTGTCCTAAATGGCTTACCCCTTATCCTTAGACTGTGACCCCTGGTTCTGGACTCCCCCGCCATCGGGAATAGCCTTCTTGCATCTAGTCTGTCTAGTCCTGTTAGAATTTTATAAATTTCAAACGTGGGCAAAGCTAAGAAAAGACTTGCATTTATACAGCACCTTTTACGGCCACTGGACATCACAAAGCACTTTACCGCCAATAAAGTACTTCTGAAGTGTAGTCACTGTTGTAATGTAGGAAACACAGCAGCCAAAAATGCACTCAGCAAGCTCCCACGAACAGCGATCTGCTAATGACCAGATAATCTGTTTTCGTGATGTTGATTGAGGGATAAATATTGTCTGGGACACCGGGGATAACTCCCCTGCTCTTCTTTGAAATGGTGCCCTGGGATCTTTTACATCCACCTGAGAGAGCAGACGGGGCCTCGGTTTAACGTCTCATTTGAAAGACGGCACCTCCGACAGTGCAGCACTCCCTCAGTACTGCAGTGTCAGCCCAGATTATTGTGCTCCAGTCTCTGGAGTGGGACTTGAACCCACAAACTTTTGACTCAGAGGCAAGATTGCTACCCACTGAGCCACAGCTGGCACACAGTTGGTTACAATTGGCCTCAGTACTCCCACCCACCCACCCGCCCCGGGGATAGTAATGGAGAAAATCAACCACGACCCCTGCTCCTGAGCATAATGGAGTGACACCATAATGTAGACGTTAGTCAGGAAGAGCACAATCAGGACATATTGTGATGTCGTCCACACACAGTTCAATACTATTACAGGAAACTTTCTGGTATCCGGCACTGACGGGACCGAGCTGGTGCCGGTCAATCAACACTGCCGGAGAAACCAGCGCTAATGTTAAAACATACGGAGCTTCTGAGCTCCGTGTCTAGCAACAAACCCTGTTGCTTAGCAACAGCTTCAAAACAGTCGGCGCAGCTTGCAAGCGTCTCTGTAGCTAAGCAACAGCTTCAGCTAGACGCTTGCAGAGCCAGGAATGGAGAAAAAAAGCAACGAAAATTAAAAAAAGTTATCTGAACCGACTCCTGAATTTTGCCGGTGGATAGAGCATTCCGGAGATTTAACCTCCGTTTAAACGAAAGTTTCCTGTACTATGTTAAAAACACTATAAGGGTTCAAGTTCTTGTTGCGGTTGCTAGGTAGCAACCAGGAGCAGGAACCCAGGTCACCAGTTCCTGCCCTAAGCCAGGACTTCAGGGAAGAAAGGGGTCGGGGTGAAAATCAAAATGAAAAATTGGATAGGAAAGAACATTTTTCTTCAATTATTTCTTTGCAGACAAGGCTATGATTTTATTTCTTTAAAAGAGAGACACAAATCAAAATGAGAAATAAATCTTTGAAAATCAAAATAAGGGAGTGTCTCTTTGTTGCATTAACCGACACCTCTTCAGACACATTTGAAGTAGCATTGACAATTTGGAGACACTCCCCGAGAACCGAAGCTCTGAAGACACTTCAAACTTTTACTGGACTTTTCGTCCACGACGCTCTGAACAAATGGGACTTGTTCAGTCAACCAAACAGACTGTTAAATGTTTGCACATACAGGGGTCCAGCAGCCAGCCATTGATTGAGAATGGATTTTTTTGCATTCAAGCCAGCTGCTGCACTACAAATTACATTTGCAAATGAGGTGCACATAAAACTGAACACCGCCTCTTAATTTTTTTACGAGGCTCATGCTTATATTTTTGTTAATCTGCTCACTGCTCAGCATTTCAAGGCAGCGTTTGCATCGAACAATTAGCGCTGAACGGCTAACCAAGTGCTAGCGCCCGGGGTATTCAAACCAAAATTGCCCAGGTCCGCTGGCGGACGCGCTGAGCAGCCCCGGAGGGGCCCAAGGCTCGACTCCCCGGCTCTGTATGGAGTTGCCCGATGTCATCAGGCACTCGGTGTACGTGCGTCAGCCATGGCTCAGTGGGTAGCCCACTCAGCTGAGGCACAAGGTCGTGGGTTCGAGTCTCACTCCAGGGACTCCAGCACTTAATCCCGGCCGACACTTCAGTGCTAGTACTGAAGGAGTGCTGCACTGTCAGAAGTGCCGTCTTTCACATGAGGCGTTAAACTGAGGCCCCATCTGCCCTCTCAGGTGGACGTAAAAGATCCCAGGGCCACTATTTTGAAGAAGAGTTCTTCCCTGGGTGTCCTGTCCAATATTTAATCGCTCAAGCAACATCACTAAAAAACAGATTATCTGTTCATTATCACATTGCTGGTTGTGGGGGCTTGCTGTGCTCAAATCGACTGCTGCGTTTCCTACATTTCAAAAGTACTTAATTGGCTATAAAGTGCTTTGGGACATCCTGAGGTCGTGAAATGCAAGTCTTTCTTTTCTTTATGGCAACATGGCCAAGGTACCACTTAACAAACTGAACCCACACGGCTGATCAGGTCTTCAGGGAAGAACGGGATCGGTGTGAAAGTCAGGAAGAAAAATTGGATAAGAAAACACATTTTTCTTCAATTGTTCCTTTGCAGTCAGCGTTGGAAAGAGAGGAACAACTCTCATTTATATTGCTCCTTCCATGACCTCAGGACGTCCCGAAGCACTTTACAGCCAATGAAGTACTTTTTGAAGTGTAGTCGCTGTTGTAATGCAGGAAACGCGGCATCAAATTGTGCTCGGCAGGATCCCACAAACAGCAATGTGATAATGACCAGATAGTATGGTTTAGTTATAACAACAAAAAAAGCTGGAAAAACTCAGCAGGCCAGGCAACATCCGTGGAGAGAGAAACAGAGTTAACGTTTCAGGTCGAAACCCTTCTTCAGAAATGAGAAAAAAGCAGGAAATGAAACAGATTAAAAGGCCAGTTTGGGGGCTGGGAAATGGGGGAGGGGACGAAAGAACAAAAGGGAAGGTCTGAGAGGTGAAGAGACATTAAGAGATATTCAAGATGAGACGAGTTGGTAATAGGACAGGTAAAGAGACAAAGGATGGCTCTAGATGAAGTGTGAAATGCGCTGGCAGAGTGAGAGACAGCTGCCATGTGGGAGAGAGACAAAAAAGGAAAAGTCACAAACCAAAGGTGTGGATAAAAAATATATCAAAATATAATCGGGGCCGAGGTAATGATCTGAAATTGTTGAACTCGATATTGAGTCCGGAAGGCTGTAAAGTGCCTAATCGGAAGATGAGGTGCTGTTCCTCGAGCTTGTTTTAGTTGTTCGTTGAGGGATAAATGTTGGCCAGGAAACCGGGGAGAACTCCCCTGCTCTCCTTTTACATCCACCGGAGAAGGTAGATGGCGGCCTCGGTTTACTGTTACTCTGTTGTCAAAAGAATTATTCTATATTGTAAACTTTACTAGCGATTATTCCCAAACTAACTTCCCTAGGCTGTTGGCATACCACAAGAGATAAAAGCTTAACAGAGTTTATTTAAAAGGAGTGGTATGCTTTCATTACCCAGGCTGAGCCTGGAGTCACGAATATTACAATTTTACCAACAGCTTGCCAATTACAAAACTTATGTGCAATGTAAATACATATCACAACATTCCACAAGGTAGGAGTCACCCACCAAGAGTGTTTTACCTGAAAATGATAAGCATAGATGTGGTGAAGAGACTGGAGTTGTACGTGTTGTACACAGAATCCATAAACCAGACAGCAACAAGGCGGCGATAATGCCATTGGTCACCGACTGATTTGGGATGTGGCTGCATTGAGGCTGGGGTGGGTGGAGAGGCGGGGTAGGGGGAGAAAGCAGGTGGGTGCAGCATAACCACAGTTAGAAAGAGGCAATGCTTACTCGTCCTTCTGACCCCCATAGTGGGGCAGTGGATCAGGACGCTGTGGTAATGAATAGGTACAGACTCCAAGTTCCACGTTTTGTCATAGAATCATAGAATAGTTACAGCACAGAAGGAGGCCATTCGGCCCGTCGAGCCCGTGCCAGCTCTCTGCAAGAGCACTTCAGCTAGTCCCACTCCCCCGCCCTTTCCCCGTAGCCCTGCAATTTTTTTTTCCTTCAGGTACTTATCCAATTCCCTTTTGAAAGCCACGATTGAGTCTGCCTCCACCACCCTTTCAGGCAGTGCATTCCAGATCCTAACCACTCGCTGCGTAAAAAAGTTTTCCCTCATGTCGCCTTTGGTTCTTCTGCCAGTCACCTTAAATCTGTGTCCTCTGCTTCTCGACCCTTCCGTCAACGGGAACAGTTTCTCTCTATCTACTCGGTCTAGACCACTCATGATTTCGAACACCTCTGTCAAATCTCCCCTCAACCTTCTGCTCTCAACGAGCTGATTTCGTCGATGGTGCTCCCACTGGCCCTTTGTGCCCCCTGAGGTGGGCTGGGGTAAGAGAGGGTCACAAAAATCAGCCAGGATTCCCGCTGCTGATCTCTACTCAGTAACCCTCGCTGGAAGTGAACATCAGATCCACACAAACCATGGCAGTCGTGGATATTTGATGCACAAATGGAGAATGAAAAACTCTCCAGTGTGCGACTGTGGTCACCCAGAACAGACCATGGAACATGGAACGACTCAATGCCTGATTCTCAAATACGAAGGAGGCAACACAGAGACACACTCCGCTACTCAGGTGTGGCCAGCCGTGGCTCAGTAGGTAGCACCCTCACCTCGGAGTCAGAAGGCTGTGGGTTTAAGTCCCACTCCAGAGGCTTGAGCACAAAAAATCTAGGCTGACACTCTAGGGCAGTGCTGAGGGAGTGCTGCACTGTCGGAGGTGTCGTCTTTCAGGTGAGATGTTAAACCGCGGCCCTGTCTGCCCTCTCAGGTGGATGTAATAGATCCTATGGAATTATTTTGAAGAAGAGCAGGGGAGTTATTCCTGGTGTCCTGGCCAATATTTATCCCTGAATCAATATCACTCAGAAAAAAAGATTATCTGGTCATTAGCACATTGCTTTTTGTGAGAGCTTGCTGTGTGCAAATTGGCTGCCGTGTTTCCTACATTACAACAGTGACTACACTTCATAAAGTACTTCATTGGCTGTAAAGCGCTTTGGGACGTCCGGTGGTCGTGAAATGTGCCATATAAATGCAAGTCTTTCTTCTTGATGCTTAAGCACCTAAATGTAAAATTATAGTTGTTGCTCTACATCAGCCATACAAAATAGTAATACACATCAGATGAGGCCAAGATCGGGCTGAGATACGATGCCTCGAACCTCATCTCCTCCTCCGACACCCAAGCTTCAGCCTGGACTGAAACAGTCGACTCGACCGTTGTAATGTTTTCTGCCCAGCTCCGTGGACGCTGCTAACGCCCTCCCTGCTACCACAACACCACCTTTACAACAGAAAACACTGGAAACACTCTGCAGGCCAGGCAGCATCCGTGGAGAGAGGAATAGAGTCAACGTTTCAGGTCTGTGGCCCTTTGCGGAAAACCTCCGTTCAGTCCGTAAGGGTGACCCCGAGCTTCCGGTCGCCTGTCACTTTAATTCTCCGCTCCACTCCCACTCTGACCTCACCGTCCTCAGCCTCTTGCACTGTTCCAATGAAGCTCAACGTAAGCTCGAGGAACAGCACCTCATCTTTTGATTAGGCACTCTGGACTCACCGTCGAATTCAACAATTTCAGACTATAACCTCTGCCCCTATTTTTCACATGGCAGCCATTGATGATTCTGCCATCCCCACTTGCGACGTTGAGCCACTCCTGCCTTTCACCCTATCACAGACCTTCCCTCATGTACTTTCTTCCCCTCCCAACATTTCCCTGCCTTTGCACCCGCTTAAAACCTGTTACATCTCTAACTTTTTCCAGTTCTGACGAAGGGTCACTGACCTGAAACGTTAACTCTGTTTCTCTCTCTCCACGGATGCTGCCCGACCTGCTGAGTGTTTCCAGCATTTCTCTGTTGTTATTTCAGATTTCCAGCATCCGCAGTATTTTGCTATTGTACCACTTTTACAGCATTGCGTCATGTACACAGTGTGGGCTGTAGAGGAAGCAGGAGCAAATTTGCAGGCGGATATTTAATGGGCGCTAACAAGGAACAACAAAAAAATAACATGTCATAGAGTCATAGAGTAATACAGCACAGATAGAGGCCCTTCGGCCCATCGTGTCCATGCCGGCCATCAAGCCCTGTCTAATCTAATCCCATATTCCAGCATTTGGCCCGTAGCCTTGTATGCTATGGCATTTCAAATGCTCATCCAAATGCTTCTTAAATGTTGTGAGGGTTTCTGCCTCCACAACCCTTTCAGGCAGTGAGTTCCAGACTCCAACCACCCTCTGGGTGAAAAAGTTCTTTCTCAAATCCCCTCTAAACCTCCCTCCCTTTACCTTGAATCTATGCCCCCTAGTTATTGACCCCTCTACTAAGGGGAAAAGCTCCTCAGCATCCATCCTATCTATGCCCCTCACAATTTTGTACACCTCAATCATGTCCCCCCTCAGCCTCCTCTGCTCCAAGGAAAACAAACCCAATCTGCCCAGTCTCTCTTCATAGCTGAAGCGCTCCAGCCCTGGTAACATCCTGGTGAACCTCCTCTGCACCCTCTCTAACGCGATCACATCTTTCCTGTAGTGTGGCGACCAGAACTGCACACAGTATTCCAGCTGTGGCCTAACCAGTGTTTTATACAGCTCCATCATAACCTCCTTGCTCTTATATTCTATGCCTCGGCTAATGAAGGCAAGTATCCCATATGCCTTTTTTACCACCTTATCCACCTGTTCCGCCGCCTTCAGGGATCTGTGTACCTGCACACCCAGATCCCTCTGACCCTCCGTCTTGCCTAGGGTCTTACCATTCATTGTGTATTCCCTTGCCTTGTTAGACCCCCCAAAGTGCATCACCTCGCACTTTTCCGGGTTAAATTCCATTTGCCACTGTTCCGCCCATCTGACCAACCCATCTATATCGTTCTGCAGACTGAGGCTACCCTCCTCGCTATTTACCACCCTACCAATTTTAGTATCATCCGCAAATTTACTGATCATACCCTTTACATTCATATCCAAGTCATTAATGTAGACCACAAACAGCAAGGGACCCAGCACCGATCCCTGTGGTACCCCACTGGCCACAGGTTTCCAGTCACAAAAACAACCTTCGACCATCACCCTCTGCCTTCTGCCACTAAGCCAGTTTTGTATCCAATGTGCCAAGGCACCCTGGATTCCATGGGCTCTTACCTTCTTGACCAGTCTCCTGTGCGGGACTTTATCGAAGGCCTTACTGAAATCCATGTATACCACATCCACTGCGTTACCCTCATCCACACACCTAGTCACCCCCTCAAAAAATTCAATCAAATTAGTCAGACATGATCTTCCCTTGACAAAGCCATGTTGACTATCCCTGATTAATCCTTGCCTCTCCAAGTGGAGACAAATTTTGTCCCTCAGGATTTTTTCCAGTAATTTTCCTACCACTGATGTTAGGCTCACTGGCCTGTAGTTCCCCGGTTTTTCCCTACTACCCTTCTTGAATAATGGTACTACATTAGCGGTTCTCCAGTCCTCTGGCACATCCCCTGTGTCTATGAGTTAACCAGTAATAGACCTCAGAGGAATTTTAGGAGTCGAGGCAAAAATGCTCCCTTACTGCTAATGACCCAATTTACTACACACTAAAACACTTTTAATGTGGAAGAGAATTTTATCCTTTTAATGAATATGGGGTCAATTTATTCATTTTTTAAACACTGCACGGTGCTCCTTTAACTAGATTTCCTAGACTACTGGAATACAGGAAACTTTTTTTTATCCGGCACGGACAGGACCGACGTGGTGCCGGTTCATCAAAAATTCCGGATAACTGAAAGCTACAGTAAAAGATACGGCGAGCTGAGAGCTCCGTATAAAGCAACAAACCCTGTTGCTTAGCAACAGGTTCAGAACAATGGGCACAAGTTGCAAGCATCTCTGTAGCTTAGCAACAGCTGCAGCCATACCCTTGCACAGCAACAGATCGAGGAAGGCAAGTAATAAAAGTTACCTGAACCTACTCCTGAATTTTGCCGGTCAACCGAGATTTCCGGTTATTTAGGTGCCGGTAAATCGAAAGTTTCCTGTACCGTGTTATTGAGGAAAACTATTGGAAATCAATTGAGATGAAAATTCTAAGTACCGACGTGTAAGGCTAAGTGACACAATGGGACACTTTAGCTCCGTGTGTTTAAAGACAAATGGGGAAAGCCTCTCATTTCTTACTGTGTGTAGACACTCATAATCTGAATGTGCCAATATTTAGAAAACTGATCGCCCTGCCTTTGAAAACTGAAGATCATTTTTCAAACGGACTTTTTTTCCGCTAACTTATTTAAACTCCATCAACGGGAACAAACAGCAGTGGATTAAGTGCCTAGAGAATGGATTTCAATCTACCTGCCTTGACTAAAGCTGTGCTGGCTTCATCCTTTCAAAACGATAGGTACTTGCGCACGTCAATGGTGTGTGGCTGTTGCGCAATGTTTATACAGAATCATGCAGCACCAGGAGGAGGCCATTCGGCTCCTTGAAAAGAGCTAGTATTGCAGAACTCTCTCCACCTGAAGCTGCTTCTCGATGTGTTCGGGCTGCCGGTGCTTGTGGACCCGTCCTGTTTGTACTAACGGGAAGAAAATCAAAGCAGCGGCAGCAACGTAGAATGGAGGAATAATGTGGTCACCGGGCAACTCCAGTAGTTGAGGGGTCACGTTGGTGATGTTAATATTTTGGATTGCAGACCTCCCTAAACATCCCAGGGGATGGCGGGGGTGTGGCGGGGGGAGGTGGCAGGGGGAGCGGATGGAGTCCAAACAAGCCAGAAATGCGAAAAATGGGCTTCTGTCGACTCGCTGAGCATTCAATGTGCACCCCCCCCACCACCCAGAACAAAATGGTGGCCAATAGCAGACGTCACAGTTGACCGCGTCGCTTCATGCTTGTGGCCAGCAGCATGGGAGCGGGAAATGAGATGCTAAGATAGTTTCTCTGCTGCTGGAGGCACAGCCTAGTGTATATCATAACCACTGGTGCCAGAGCCAGGGATGCCAGCAACAGCGTTTGGTGTAAAAATGCAGTTATCCCGAGCTATGCCTGTTGTTGTAGGTAAAGTTCCTAGTACTGAAAGCATTAATAACTTATAGATGGCAGCTCCTGACAATGCAATGCTCCTTCAGTTCTTCACTGGAGTGTCAGCCGACATCATGTGCTCAATGAAGCTGAACGTAAGCTCGAGGAACAGCAACTCATCTTTCGATCGGGCACTTTACAACATAGAAACATAGAAGATAGGAGCAGGGGTAGGCCATTTGGCCCCTCGAGCCAGCTCCGCCATTTAATCAGATCATGGCTGATCATCCAAATTCAGTACCCTGTCCCTGCTTTCTCCCCATATCCCTTGATCCCTTTAGCCTTAAGAAATATATCTAACTCCTTCTTGAATATATTTAATGAATTGGCCTCAACTGCCTTCTCTGGTAGAGAATTCCACAGGTTCACCACTCTCTGGGTGAAGAAATTCCTCCTCATCTCTGTCCTAAATGGCTTACCCTTTATCCTTAGACTGTGACCCCTGGTTCTGGACTCCCCTGCCATCGGGAACATCCTTCCTGCATCTAGTCTCTCTAGTCCTGTTAGAATTTTATAAGTTTCAATGAGATGAGCAACCTTCTGGACTCAACATCGAATTCAACAATTTCAGATCACAACCACTGCTCCCATGTTTTTGAATATCAAGTGCTGGTAATGGTCCTGCTTTTGCCATTTACACCTCTTCTAGACCCATCTTTTGTTTCTTTACTTGTCCCATTACCATCTCCTTTCGCCTTGCAGCATCATTCCTTTTGTCATTTAATCTCTCCTGCCTTCCATCCTATCAAAGACCATTCCTTTTGTCCTTCCCTCCTCCCCCATTCTTTCCCTGCCTCTGTACCTGATTAAAACCTGTTACATCTCTAACTTTTTCCAGTTCTGACAGAAAGTCTGAAACGTTAACTCTGTTTCTCTCTCCACAGATGCCTTCCGACCTGCCGAGTATTTCCAGCATTTTCTGTTTCTATTTCAGATTTCCAGCATCCGCAGTATTTTGCCTTTTGTCCTTTTGTATGATGTGCTCAATTCTCAAGGGGGTAGGGGTGGTGGTGGGGGGGCTTGAGGTTCTGATTCAAGAGCCGAGAGTGGAGCAGAAGGAAGATTGCATTCATATAGCACCTTTTGAAGACATCAGGATGTCCCAAAGCGCAGCACAGCCAACGAAGTGCTGCTATGAAAACACGCGGACAACTGAGACGGTGTAATAAATTCCAGGGTCTAGGTTTCAGACAACTTTTATCGGTCAGGTAGAGTGACGAACAAGTCCAAGGCAAGAAGAACAAATATGCCGATTAAAATAAATGTTGGAATGAAGGTGCCCATTAAAAGGAATGGGTGGTCATGGTTGCTCAGTGGCAGCAGAAGTCAGGCCAGCAAATCACAGGAAGCAACAATTGGTCAATGTGAAATAACAACAGGAAACGCTGGAAAAACTCAGCAGGCCAGGCAGGATCGGTGGAGAGAGAAACAGAGTTAACGTCTCAGGTCGATGACCTTTCATCAGAACGCATTCTGATAAAAGGTCATCGACCTGAGACGTCAACTCTGTTTCTCTCTCCACCGATCCTGCCTGGCCTGCTGAGTTTTTCCAGCGTTTCCTGTTGTTATTTCGGATTTCCAGCATCTGCAGTATTTTTTTTAGCAATCGTAATTGTTCAATGTGTCTCACTTACCTTCCTTCTGAACGACCAGACAGGAAACAAAAGCCTGAATGACGCAACTAGTCGAAGGTCCCACCCCGAAACAAAAACAGGTGGAAAACACATCATTGCTGCATGACCTCATGTAGTATTTCCATCGGCAGCATCGAGACAAGGATAGCTGGAGGCAGCGTTTGAAGTAAATAACACTCTGATATGGAAACATTCAACAGCTGAATGCGAAGGAGCCTGGTTATTGGGGGGAGGGGGGGGCAGGTGGTGAGAGGGGTTAGGGAATAAGGGGTAAGCATGTAGTTACAATCAGCACACATTGCTTTTCACCTTTAAATTAATCATCTGTTGATCACTGGACATTTTATCACACGAACATGGGAAGTTTCCTGCCATTATTTGAATTCCAATCATCACAAGGCCTTTTGACTCACATGCTCAGCTAAATTAACAAGGAAAGAAAGACTTGCATTTATATAGCGCCTTTCACAACCTCGGGATGTCACAAGGCGCTTTGCAGCCAATGAAGTACTTTTTGAAGCGTGGTCGCTGTTGTAATGTAGGAAACGCGGCAGCCAATTTATACACAGCAAGCTCCCACAAACAGCAATGTGATAATGACCAGATAATCTGTTTTAGTGATACTGGTTGAGGGATAAATATTGGCCAGGACACCGGGGAGAACTTCCCTGGTACCATAGGATTCCCATGGGATCTTTTACATCCACCTGAGAAGTCAGATGGGGCCTTGATTTAACACCGCATCTGAAAAGTGTCACCTCCGGCAGTGCAGCACTCCCTCAGTACTGCGCCGGAGTGTCAGCCTAGACTTTGTGCTCAAGTCTCTGGAGTGGGGTTTGAACCCACAAACGTCTGACTCGGAGCCCAGAGTGTCACCCACTGAGCCATGGCGGACACTTTTGCAACAAAATGCTCCCTTGTTGGCGTTGTTGATATGGAGTGGACTAAATGTCAGAAGGATGGCGTTAGGGACGCTACGATTGGCCGTTACTATCCTGAGCCAGGGAGGTAAGAAAATGAAGCCAAACTGCGTTCCTGCTCTTGATTATTATCCAGTGACTATTGGTGAAAAGTGCCCCCAATGTGGACATCAGGCAACGATAGGTTAGTTCACAGTGATACCCCTCCAACAATACCCTGGCACTCAACAACAACAACAGCTTGCACTTATATAGCGCTTTTAACATAGTAAAACATCCCAACATGTTTCACAGGAGTGTTATCAGGCACTATGTGACAACAAACCACATAAGGAGATTGGTCAAGGAGGTAGGTTTTAAGGCGTGTCTTAAAGGAGGAGAGAGAGGTAGAGACTTCCTTTGATTCCCTAAACCTAGACAGGGACAGATAGGGGTGGAACAGGAGTGCGACCAAGGTTTCAGCTGAGATGGTTATTATTTGTGTAACAGTTCAATGTCTCCACATCATAAAACAGTTAAACAAGTGAGGGGGAAAATATAGATTGCTGCTTCCGCACACCTCACCAGATTGCCCAGAACAAAACTGGACAGTTGGCAACTCAATCTGGGACGTCACCAAGTCGAAGGAATGAGCGCAACATCAAGGAGAACCTTACCTAGGAAAAACTCTCTCAGACTAACATAACCTCAGAGAGACTCCTAGTGAAATTTCCGTCACACAGTGGCGAGTCCGCTGGCCCAGAGGTACCCAGCGCTGCTTTGGATTCAAAGGAATTCATTGGATAGGAAGCATTGTGAGCTGTCCTGAGGATCTGCCAAGGTGCAATATGAATGTAAATAATTTATTTCATTCTTTCCGTGTTCCAGTAGCCAGACAATTATGCAGCATATCAAACTGGACATTGTATCTGAAATGATGACTAGGTGTTGGATTGACCAAATAATAGTACCAGCACATTTTTGATTTCCAGTCAAGCCCCTTGTACTAGAGTTGAGTTGAAAACAGCGGTAGCTTCCAACAGTAGCTTGTAGCTACAAAATATATATGAATGTGTGTGTTTGTGTATGATTGTGGAGCTGGGAGAGGGAATGCTGAATACTGTAGTTTCAGAGCTGTATTTGATGTCGATTTACTTTCCTCAGATAACTTGTTACAAAGATCTTGTCGTATGAATTTATGGACTACTTTGCTGCAAGTGCCATAAATGAAATGTGACTTCGGGATGTTGGTTAACATGGACCAGAATTCAAGACATTTGTTAGTAGTATTTCACGTGTCAAAGCTTCAAACCGTTGCACTACACCAATCAACTTCATTCAAGCTCCAGTGCTTATACAAACACTTTTATATCGATGCTGAGGTGATGAGTGTGATGCTCACTGGATGACATCCCTCCCATTTTCCTTCATCATCGTGTTGGATGGCCAATGGAGAAGACTCCATGTTTTCCACACCGCTGAAGACCATAGAAACATAAAAGATAGGAGCAGGAGTAGGCCATTCGGCCCCTCGAGCCTGTTCCGCCATTTAATGAGATCATGGCTGATCATCCAAATTCAGTACCCGGTCCCTGCTTTCTCCCCATATCCCTTGATCCCATTAGCCTTAAGAAATATATCTAACTCCTTCTTGAATATATTTAATGAATTGGCCTCAACTGCCTTGTGTGGTAGAGAATTCCACAGGTTCACCACTCTCTGGGTGAAGAAATTCCTCCTCATCTCAGTCCTAAATGGCTTACCCCTTATCTTTAGACTGTGACCCCTGGTTCTGGACTCCCCCGCCATCGGGAACATCCTTCCTGCATCTAGTCTGTCTAGTCCTGTTAGAATTTTATATGTTTCAATGAGATCCCCTCTCATTCTTCTAAACTCTAGCGAATATAAGCCCAATCGACCCAATCTCTCCTCATACATCATTCCTGCACTCTCAGGGCCTCAGAAAAGTTTGCACCTGCATATTGCTAGTAGATGCCGAGTTCACCTCTACCCACAGGGATTAGTTGAGGCGAATTAACGTATAATGGATTGCTTTTAGAGCAGTCACTGTCATGTAGGCAAACGTGGCAGCCATTTTGCATAAAGCAAGATTCCACAGAAGAGCAAGAAACCAAAGTTCTATTAGTGCTGTTAATTTCTGGAAGAATGTTGACCGGGATACTCGGAAATCTCCCAACTATTTATTCAAAAAGCACTATGGCATCTTCAATATCGACCAAAATCACTGGAATAGGTAGGCAAGGTAAAACACCCTTTCTGACGAATGGCACCTCCAACAATGCAGCACTCCCTCGGAACTGCACTGGAGTGTCTGCTTAGATTATGTGCTCAAATCCGGGTGTGACACTTGGAATCACAACCTTCAGGAGATGAGTATTACCAACTGAGCCAAACTGCTCCAAGAGTATCAAGACTAGAGCTTAGATTCCATAAGCTCTGTAGTCCCCACCTATACATATTTAAAATTCACTTTTAACTCCCTGGGAAATATATCAAAAGACGGCACGTTATCAACAGAATTCAATATTGAGAGAAAGGACAATCTATTGAAGTAGTGTAATGGGAAATTCTGGCTTGTGACAGAAACTATCACAGCCTGGCTGGACTGACAAGGTGTCACCACAATTATCGCACAACTCAGGACCCATGGAGCTTTAATCTCACACCCACTCGCATGTACAGACACAATTAGAAGCACGCTATTGGAGGAAGGGCAGTTTTGTGAAGTTCAACCTTACAAGCAAGGCTCAGGATACCAGACTGCCAATTTAAAGTTTGCAAATAACTTATCCTCAGATTCAATACAATTGTTTAGAACAAACAAATAAGACTGTAGATCAACCAAAAAATTAATCAGATGGCAGCTGGCTGAACATCTGCCATCACCTGTTGCTTTGACATCCATCCTTTTAACATTGGTAAAGGAGTAAAACTTTTGGTTAACAGCTTAGGTCAATTGAAGCAACAACAACAACTCTCTCTTCTCTCTCTTAGGCAGTCCCTTGGAATCGAGGATGACTTGCTTCCACATTAAAAATGAGTTCGCAGGTGACTGATGAGTCCAATGCGGGAACTACAGTCTCTGTCACAGGTGGGGCAGACGGTGGTTGAAGGGGGCGGGTGGGTGGGGTGCTTGGGTTGACGTGCGCTCCTTGCGCTGCCTGCGCTTGGCTTCCGCTTGCTTCCGGTGAAGAGACTCGAGGTATTCGGCGCCTTCCCGGGCGCTGCTCCTCCACTTTGTGCGGTCTTGGGCCAGGGGTTCCAAGGTGTCGGTGGGGATGTTGCACATTTTCCAAGGAGGCTTTGTGGGTGTCCTTGAAGAGTTTCCTCTGCCCACCTGGGGATCTCTTGCCATGTCAGAGCTCTGAGTAGAGCGCTTGTTTTGGGAGTCTCGTATCGGGCATGTGACCCGTCCATCAGAGGTGATCTAGCGTGGTCAAAGCTTCGATGCTGGGGATGTTGGCCTGAGCAAGAACACTGATGTTGGTGCACCTATCCTGCCAATGCATTTGCAGGATCTTGCGGAGTCAGCATTGGTGGTACCTCTCCAGTGCTTTGAGGTGCCTGCTGTACATGGTCTATGTCTCTGAGGCATACAGCAGGGCGGGTATCACTGCTGCTCTGTAGACCATGAGCTTATTGCCGGGATTGCACTAGAGGGGGTGCAGAGGAGATTTAAGAGGATGTTGCCTGGGCTGGGGAATTTTAACCGTGAGGAAAGATTGGATAGGCTGGGGTTGTTTACTTTGGAACAGAGGATGGTGAGGGGAGACCTAATTGAGGTGTATAAAATTATCAGGGGCCTAGATAGAGTGGATAGGATGGACCTATTTCCCTTAGCAGAAGTAAGAAGTCACACAACACCAGGTTATAGTCCAACAGTTTTATTTGAAATCACAAGCTTTCAGAGCGCTGCTCCTTCATCAGGTGAAGTGGAGAGATGCATAAAAACACAGCTTATACACTCAAGAGAATAATGCCAGATGATTACAGGCAATCTTTCTAACTGCCATTTATCACACCTCGGCAGAGAGATAATCACAGCAATCAAAGGTGTGAATGGTGTCCTAACAGGTTAGTCAGGAAAACATTACATCAAAGAACAATGAGGTGGGGTCACAAGGGGTCAAATGTTGCAGATGCTGGGGTCTGTATGAAAAACAAAAAACAGACAAAAAAACATTTTTTTTGCTGGAAATCACAGCAGGTCCGGCCGCATCTGTGTAGAGAGAACAAGCCAACGATGACTCGAGTCTGGTGGGGTTACATGTAGTGTGACATGAACCCAAGATCCTGGTTGAGGCCGTCCTCATGAGTGCGGAACTTGGCTATCAGTTTCTGCTCTACGATTTTCCACAATGTCTTCACCTTCGACAACCAGTTCTTTACCCAAACACACGGAACAGCCATGGGGACCAAATTCGCACCCCAATACGCCAACATCTTCATGCACAAGTTCGAGCGAGACTTCTTCGCTGCACAGGACCTCCAACCAACGCTATACACCAGATACATCAACGACATTTTCTTCCTATGGACCCAAGGCGAAGAATCACTGAAAAGACTACACGATAACATCAACAATATCCATCCCACCATCAAACTCACCATGGACTACTCCTCAGAAACAGTTTCATTCTTGGACACACGAATCTCCATCAAAGACGGACACCTCAGCACTTCACTCTACCGCAAGCCCAGGACAACCTCAGGATGCTCCACTTCTCCAGCTTCCACCCTAACCACGTTAAAGAAGCCATCCCCTATGGACAAGCCCTGCGAATACACAGGATCTGCTCAGACGAGGAGGAACGCGATGGACACCTACAGACGCTGAAAGACGCCCTCGTAAGAACGGGCTATGACGCTCGACTCGTCGATCGACAGTTCCAACGGGCCACAGCAAAAAATCGCATAGACCTCCTCAGAAGACAAACATGGGACACAACCAACAGAGTACCCTTCGTCGTCCAGTACTTCCCCGGAGCGGAGAAACTACGCCATGTTCTTCGCAGCCTTCAACATGTCATCGATGATGATGAACACCTCGCTAAGGCCATCCCCACGCCTCCACTACTCGCCTTCAAACAGCCGCCTAACCTCAAACAGACCATCGTTCACAGCAAATTACCCAGCTTTCAGGAGAACAGTGACCACAACACCACACAACCCTGCCACGGCAACCTCTGCAAGATATGCCAGATCATCAACACAGATACCATCATCACACATGAGGACACCGCCCACCAGGTACATGGTACATACTCATGTGACTCGGCCAACGTTGTCTACCTCATACATTGCAGGAAAGGATGCCCCGGAGCATGGTACATCGGCGAGACCATGCAGACACTGCGACAACGGATGAACGGACACCGTGCAACAATCACCAGGCAGGAGTGTTCCCTCCCAGTCGGGGAACACTTTAGCAGTCAAGGACATTCAGCCTCCGATCGTCGGGTAAGCATTCTCCAAGGCGGCCTTCGAGACACACGACAACGCAAAATCGTAGAGCAGAAACTGATAGCCAAGTTCCGCACTCATGAGGACGGCCTCAACCGGGATCTTGGGTTCATGTCATGCTACATGTAACCCCACCAGACTCGAGTCATCATTAGCTTGTTCTCTCTACACAGATGCGGCCGGACCTGCTGTGATTTCCAGCAAAAAAAATGTTTTATTGTCTGTTTTTAGTTTTTCATACAGACCCCAGCATCTGCAACATTTGACCCCTTGTGACCCCCACCTCATTGTTCTTTGATGTAATGTTTTCCTGACTAACCTGTTTGCACACCATTCACACCTTTGATTGCTGGGATTATCTCTCTGCCGAGGTGTGATAAATGGCAGTTAGAAAGATTACCTGTAATCATCTGGCATTATTCTCTGACTATATAAGCTGTGTCTTTATGCATCTCTCCACTTCACCTGACGAAGGAGCAGCGCTCTGAAAACTTGTGATTTCAAATAAAACTGTTGGACTATAAGCTGGTGTTGTGTGACTTCTTACATTTGTCCACCCCAGTCCAATACCGGCATCTCCACACCTTAGCAGAAGGGTCAATAACCAGGGGGCACAGGTTTAAAGTAATTGGTAGGAGGATTAGAGGGGATTTGAAGAGAACTTTTTTCACCCAGAGGGTGGTGGGGGTCTGGAACTCACTGCCTGAAAGGGTGGTAGAGGCAGAAACCCTCATCGCATTTAAAAAATACTTGGATATGCACTTGAAGTGCCGTAACCTACAGGGCTACGGACCAAGTGCTGGAAAGTGGGATTAGGCTGGATAGCTGTCAGCTGGCACAGACAAGATGGGCCGAATGGCCTCCTTCTGTGCTGTAAAATTCTATGATTCCATGAACCCGAGTTGGTGACCCTCGGCGACCTCCGTTTGCGTTGCGGAGTCGCTTGAAGATGCACAGGAGCATCCCAGCTGGAAGCGAGGAGCTGCAAGAGTGTCGCGCCAATGATAAAGTAAAAGCTGAAGCACCTTCCATAAACTTTCCTTCCTCTTGGAGTCAGGCTGAAGCTTCCAGGGTCAACTCCATTGTGGGACTTGTAAGTATTAGCGCCATGGGGCGTAAAGCAGGGAAGAAAGCAGCCCCCGGGCGGTGCTGCAAATTGATCCGCATCAGAAGTCGCTTCTGTGCAAGACAGCAGAGCGTGGACCCACAGCATAGCCTGGACCCACAGCGAAGCTAAATCATGTTCAACTCCATTCAGAGTGTAGTTATAATTCCTGACACAAGCCCGTGCAGCCAGTAGATTTAGCCAAAGGCAAGCATAGAAAATTCCATACATTTCATTGATCCTCATTTAGGATTTTTTTTTTTGTGTTGCAAAAATCGACTGGGAACTGTAATTATAAACCATCTCTTTGCAGCAGTTCATCTGGCTTCAGTTTTACCGAGACACGCTGCATTATTTCCACGGATGTCCACCTTTGGTTCACCGTAATTACAACACTTGTTCTTGCGGCGTTCCCTGAATCTCCCTTTTTTACTTTAAATTCAAAACGGCAGTTAGCTTGTCTGAGTTCATACACTCATCATTTCATATCCAGAGGCAAGCTCATGCATAAAGCCAATCTCTCCGATTCAGTTTGGATTCCACCAGGACCACTCGGCTCCAGATCTCATTACAGCCTTTGTTCAAACATGGACAAAGGAGCTGAATTCCAGAGGTGAGGTGAGAGTGACTGCCCTTGACATCAAGGCAGCATTTGACCGAGTGTGGCAATCAAGGAGCCCTAGTAAAACCGAAGTCAATGGGAATCAGGGGGGGGGAAACGCTCCACTGGCTGGAGCCATGCCTCGCACAAAGGAAGATGGTTGTGGTTGTTGGAGGCCAACTATCTCAGCCCCAGGACATCGCTGCAGGAGGTCATCAGGGCAATGTCCTAGGTCCAACCATCTTCAGCTGCTTCATCAATTACCTTCCCTCCATCATAAGGTCAAAAGTGGGGATGTTTGCTGATGACTGCACAGTGTTGAATTCCATTCGCAACTCCTCAGATAATGAAGCAGTCCTTGCACGCATGCAACAAGACGTGGACAACATTCAGGTTTGAGCTGATGAGTGGCAAGTAACATTACAAGTGCCAGGCAATGATCATCTCCAACAAAAGAGAGTCTAACCACCTCCCCTTGACATTCAATGGCATTTCCATCGCCGAATCCCCCACCATCAACATCCTGGGGGACACCATTGACCAGAAACTTAACTCGACCAGCCACATAAATACTGTGGCAACAAGAGCAGGTCAGAGGCTGAGTATTCTGCAGTGAGTGACTCACCTCTTGACTCCCAAAGCCTTTCCACCATCTACAAGGCACAAGTAAGGAGTGTGATGGAATACTCCCCACTTGCCTGGATGAGTGCAGTTCCAGCAACACTCAAGAAGCTCAACACCATCCAGGACAAAGCAGCCCGCTTGATTGGCACTCCATCCACCACCTTAAACATTCACTCCCTCCACCACCGGCGTACCGTGGCTGCAGTGTGTACCATCTACAAGATGCACTGCAGCAACTCGCCAAGGCTTCTTTAGCAGCACCTCCCAAGCCTGTAACCTCCACCACCTAGAAGGACAAGGGCAGCAGGCACAAGGGAACGCCACCACCTCCAAGTTCCCCTCCAAGTCACACACCATCCTGACTTGGAAATATGTCGCCATTCCTTCATTGTCGCTGGGTCAAAATCCTGGAACTCCCTCCCTGACAGAATTGTGGGAGTACCTTCACCACACGGACTGTAGTGGTTTAAGGTGGCAGCTCACTGTCACCTTCTTAAGGACAATTAGAAATGGGCAATAAATGCTGGCCTTGCCAGCGACGCACACAACCTGGGAATGAATAAAAGAAAAAAAAGTTTCCCAATAAAGTTGAAAGGTAAAGCCCGCAGAGTTCGCTCCTCCACTATTGGCAGTGTCTAGTTAAGCTGCCAAGGCCCTAAGCTCAGGAATTCCCTCCCTAAACCTGTCTGCCTCTCTACCGCCTTTAAGATGCTTCTTAAAACCTACCTCTTTGACCGAGCTTTTGGTCATCTGCCCTAATATCTCATGCGGCCCGGGGTCAAATTTTCGCAAAGTGCTTTGGAATGTTTTACTACGTTAAAGGCGCTAGATAAATCCAGTTGCTGTTGTTGAGTTCACCAACAAGCCCCAAAAATAACCTTCCCGCATTAGAAATATTTTGAGAAACGCAAAGGCTTCCAAGGCCTTGCTGTACCTTCCTCCGGGGCACGAGGTTCCACAGTAGGTTAGCGTAGAAATATGCAAATCAGCCGGGGTTGGGAACATTTTCATACAAGATAGCAAGGCATCAAAAGTATTGGTTGACTGTGTGAGGTAGAGATGAAGACTTGCCTTGGTCACGATGGCAACACAATGCTGGCAGGCTCACTCTACTTCTGACAATCTGGCATAAATGGTCAAATTCGAGGACAGTTTGCTTCGCTGTGTGATGTAAGGAAACTACTAGGCACTTGGTCTGAGCGTTAAACAAAGCTTTAATGAACTGTTTTACAACATGGAGGTCTAGTTGTGTCCTTCACTAGTTCCTGTTAAGAATGTCCTGCGCAAGCTGGGCCCGTGCCCGAGTATTTATACTCTCCCTGGACAGCGCCACCCGTAGGCCGCTCAGTATTATTTCATAAGTCTTTCTTTCTTGAATGACTGATTCATGTCACTGTGCATTACAATATGAACGTTCAAATAACTGAAAATTTTCATGCTTTGTATGGTTTTAACGAGATTAACAGTTTCCACAACTCAAAACGCAGGATGTTATTGTGTGGCCTTCTCCCCACAGCTCTCTGTCACACTGACGAGTATTTTATCGTATATTAGTATATCTTCCATGGCTTACAGCGAGTCAGGAGACACATGGTTCTAAGTGTTGACAAAGTGTGACAAGGAAAGTGTTACTGGAAATACGTGCTGTAAATTAGACTTGATAGGGATATTCATGGAACAGTACAGAGTTTAAATCCTAAACTATGAAGGGTCAAAATATAATAAAGGTGTTAATCCCTCTGACTGAAATGTAAAAAACAATTTAAACACAAATTAAGGACCATTTTGCTTCGAACCATAAAATCTTTGTTTTATCTTTTCCATGTGGAAGTTTAGAAGAACAAATTAATGTCAATTCAAAATTAACTTCAGTTTATTGTATTTTTAGAAGGATTCCTATGTCATCGTGCAAGAAAATTACACAAATACTGTCTCGGGATTCCTACATCGACAAACGATGCGAATACAATGAGCCATTATATGTTGCCAACATCAATTTGATTTGACTAGTAGTTTCAGCCTGAATGATAACAATCTAACAGTGTCATGTTTTCTGCCGTTTGGAAAGGAAAAGAGTATGTGGTGTGCAATTGTTAGCCCAGCCACCGTATCTGTTCTTTTCTAAAATAAATCCATTCTTGGGGTGCTGGCATCTCTGGCATGACCGGCCATTTATTGCCCATCCCCAGCTGCCCCGAGAAGGCGGTGATACAACCGAGGGGCTTGCTATAAATTAAAACAGAAAATAACTGGAAACACTCAGCGGGTCAGGCAGTATCTGTGGAGTCGGAAACAGAGTTAACGTTCCAGGTCATTGACCTTTCGTCAGAACTGGTGAATTCGGGCGAGAACTTCTCAGTTCTGACGAAAGGTCATCGACCTGAAACGTTAACTCTGCTTCTCTCTCTCCACAGATCCCGCCTGACTTGCGGAATATTTCCAGTATTTTCTGTTTTTATTTCAGATTTCCAGCTCCGCGGTATTTTGTTTTTGATTGAGTGGCTTGCTAGGCCACTTCAGGGGGGCAGTTAAGAGCCAACCACGTTTTGGGTCTGCAGTCACATATAGGCCAGACCGGATAAGGATGGCAGGTTTCTTTCCCTAAATGACATCAATGTGACATCTCTGTGTGTCAGCCAATGGCTCAGTGAGTAGCACTCCTACCTCTGGAGTCAGCAGGTTGTGAGTTTAAGTCCTAATCCAGAGACTTGAGCACAAAAATCTGGGCTGACACTCCCAGTGCAGTACTCAGGGAGTGCTGCACTGTCAGAGGTGCCGCCTTTCGGATGAGATGTTAAACCGTGGCCCCGTCTGCTCTCTCAGAAGAACGTAAAAGATCCCATGGCATATTTTGAAGACGAGCAAGGGAGTTACTCCTGGCGTCATGGCCAATATTTATCCCCTCAATCAACCTAACAAAAATAGATTATCTGGACATTATCACATTGCTGGTTGTGGGAGCTTGCTGTGCGCAAATTGGCTGCCGCGTTTCCGACATTACAACAGTGACTACACTGCAAAATTACTTCATTGGCTGTAAAGCGTTTTGGGGCGTCTGGTGGTCACGAAAGGCGCTATATAAATGCAAGTCTTTCTTTTCTTTTCAATGCTGTTGACAACAATCCACAGCTTCATGGTCACTTTTGTTCGTACCAGTTTACTCACTTCCAAATTTTTTTTATTTTTAAATGCTATTTGAATTAACATCTTCTGGTCTCTGGGTTACAGGCCCACTAACATAGCCACTAGGCTACCGTACCCATTCACTATGCAAGCAAGCATAGGCTTGTACGTTTCAGAGCTGGAAGCTGCGAACCCAAGTACAGTGCATTAGGAAGGAAGCGGAATTGTAACACAGGCTCCCTTTATCCTCCCAACTCCTGTTAACTCATAAAATGAAGTCCACACAGAACCAAAAACCAAACAAGGGGGCCTTTGCTGGCTCGGTAGCACAATGGGCACTACAGGCTCAGCAGTTGATTGGGATGGGGGTGGGAAGGGTCGGGGGGGGGGGTGAAGGGGAAGGGGAAGAGAAGGGGGGTTTCCATGGATACTACAGGACACGCAGCAGCTATCATTAACAAAGCAGAACATAGCAACGGGCTGCACTCATCGAAAGTAAACACGAGAAATTTGTTTTCTTAAGACAAAGGAGTAAGGGCGGCTTGTGTCATGGATCTAAGCCCTGTGGGAAATGGCGCATCTCCTACTGAGATCCACAAGGCGCAGAGTCTTAAGCCTAGCAGGACACCGTGCACAATATTTCCCCTGAGGCATACCGCTATTCTCACTGAAGGACCAGCAGATACTAATGACATCGGACAGACGTCAAGCTCATTCTCTATGCTTCAAATCAGGCCTTCAAGACACACGTCAACTGTTGCTGGCTTGGATTGGCAGAGCGGCTCCGAGTAATACCAAATGAGACATTTTTGAACCCTATATTTTCAATCTCTTGCAGGGAACGAAAATAGAAAACAGGGATGATGACGAGGTGTCCCCCACCAACCCCTCCCACCTCTCTGGAGAACAAGAGAACAGTGCATTTGTTGGAAAGCTGCTTAGTGGATCAGTAAGTACTCTCGAGGAGACTGAGGAACATTAATACAATCCCAGGTCCCATCTAATACCCGGTGTTGCTGAGTTAAGCATCACATGCGGCATTAGAGGCACTGTAACTGGGGTTGCCAACCATCCTGCATGGTACTGGAGTCTCCAGGAATTAAAGACTCATCTCCTGGGAAGGGCAGCGAGCAACAACCAGGAGGAAAGTCGTAGGGGCATTAGTTAGAATAATCTTGGGGCATTAGTTAGAATGATCTTGGGGCATTAGTTAGAATGATCTTGGGGTATTAGTTAGAATAATCTTGGGGCATTAGTTAGAATAATCTTGGGGCATTGGTTAGAATAATCTTGGGGCATTAGTTAGAATAATCTTGGGGCATTAGTTAGAATAATCTTGGGGCATTAGTTAGAATAATCTTGGGGCATTAGTTAGAATAATCTTGGGGCATTGGTTAGAATGATCTTGGGGCATTAGTTAGAATAATCTTGGGGCATTAGTTAGAATAATCTTGGGGCATTAGTTAGAATGATCTTGGGGCATTAGTTAGAATGATCTTGGGGCATTGGTTAGAATAATCTTGGGGCATTAGTTAGAATAATCTTGGGGCATTAGTTAGAATAATCTTGGGGCATTAGTTAGAATAATCTTGGGGCATTGGTTAGAATAATCTTGGGGCATTAGTTAGAATAATCTTGGGGCATTAGTTAGAATAATCTTGGGGCATTAGTTAGAATGATCTTGGGGCATTAGTTAGAATGATCTTGGGGCATTAGTTAGAATGATCTTGGGGCATTAGTTAGAATAATCTTGGGGCATTAGTTAGAATAATCTTGGGGCATTGGTTAGAATAATCTTGGGGCATTAGTTAGAATGATCTTGAGGCATTAGTTAGAATGATCTTGGGGCATTAGTTAGAATGATCTTGAGGCATTAGTTAGAATGATCTTGGGGCATTAGTTAGAATGATCTTGGGACATTAGTTAGAATGATCTTGGGGCATTAGTTAGAATGATCTTGGGACATTAGTTAGAATGATCTTGGGGCATTAGTTAGAATGATCTTGGGGCATTAGTTAGAATGATCTTGGGACATTAGTTAGAATGATCTTGGGGCATTAGTTAGAATGATCTTGAGGCATTAGTTAGAATGATCTTGAGGCATTAGTTAGAATGATCTTGGGGCATTAGTTAGAATGATCTTGGGACATTAGTTAGAATGATCTTGGGGCATTAGTTAGAATGATCTTGGGACATTAGTTAGAATGATCTTGGGGCATTAGTTAGAATGATCTTGAGGCATTAGTTAGAATGATCTTGAGGCATTAGTTAGAATGATCTTGGGGCATTAGTTAGAATAATCTTGAGGCATTAGTTAGAATGATCTTGAGGTATTAGTTAGAATGATCTTGGGGCATTAGTTAGAATGATCTTGGGGCATTAGTTAAAATAATCTTGGGGCATTAGTTAGAATAATCTTGGAGATTGGACAAAGGCTATTTTACTGGGTGGGAGGGCATGTGAAGGAATCTCCAGGAGTACATTTCAATGGGTTGCGCAGCCAGCTAAACATTGCTGATGAGTATTTCCAGCATTTTCTGTTTTTATTACCATAGTATAAAGAGGTTAGGCCCCAGGTTCATCACCTCTATTTTGCAATCCAAGGATAGTGGGATCTCCGTTATTAGTCTTAATGGAAGGACCCCCCCGTTCTAGCGAATAATGAAATTTGATGCATAAATGTCATATATATTACGTAGAGATAATGTATCGCCAGTTATGGAGTATAATATAAACAATGAGAAAAAGCTTTGCATAGCTTACTCAACAAGATGAAATACTAACAACAAAAGAATAATTGGTGCACATTCCCCGACCAGCAATCTCCTTGCATACTTGTACACCATACGGCTTCTTATCACAAGCGTTAACCTATTTAAAATAAGTCGAGTTGCCAGCACCTCCCAAACCGGTGACTTCCACCACCTAGAAGGACAAGGGCAGCAGAAGCTTGGAAACCCGCTTGGAGTTCTCCCTCCAAGTCACACACCATCCTGACTTGGAAATATATCGACCGTTCCTTCATCGTCGCTGGGTCAAAATCCTGGAACTCGCTCCCTAACAGCACTGTGGGAGCACCTTCACCACACGGACTGCAGCAGTTCAAGAAGGCGGCTCACCACCACCTTCTCGAGGGCAAATAGGGATGGGCAATAAATGCTGACCTTGCCAGCGACGCCCATAGCCCAAGAATAATTTTTTTTTTAAATCAACCCCTGTTGCAAAAAAAATGAAGGATGCAGTAAGAGCACCTTAAGTGTTCATAGAATGACACAGCACAGAACGAGGCCATTCAGCCCATCATGCCTGTGCCAGCTCTTTGAAGGAGCTATCCAATTAGTACCACTCCCCCACTCTTTCTCCATAGCCCTGTAATTTGTTTTTCCTTTCAAGTATTTATCCAATTCTCTTTTGCAAGTTGCTATTGAATCTGCATAAAAACGTTTCCTCAACAGTATCAGACGGACAATGGCCCAGAAATGTGGGTCTCCACGGGTGAGTACGCACGGGGTACTCACACGTAGGCCCAATGGAAGTGCCGGTTTCCTGCATGCACTGCGCATGCGCGGGAAACCGGCACTTCCATTCCCCTGAAAGAAAGGGTTCAGAGTTCGAACACGTGTGCGGGAGAGGCTGCGCGTGTGCATCGAACTTAGTTTTTTTTTACAGGTTTTCCCAGGAGGGTAAGTCTGCAGAATTTATACATATAAATAATAGGCGTAAGGCCTGCTTTTTACAAGGTAAGTGGTGAATTAATTAAAGTGTTTAAAAAATTTCCACAGATTTATTATTTTTAAATACTTTAAAGCAAGGTAAGTTTATTTTTGGCCCCGTTAGAAAATAAAATTATTTTATTCAAAAATTTAAATTATTGGCCCAGAAATTGGGGTTGGGGGCTTCCCGCGGGTGCAAGCCCCCGACCTGCACTTACCTTGCGCGCCGGCCGTTGAGCTGTGAGCCCCTGTGGAATTCCGATCTGGGGCCTGGTCCAGCTGCCGGTGCGCAGTGCTTGCGTGTCCCAGGGGCCTAGTTAGTTCGATGCATCCCCTGGGATCACGTGGGCCATGGGCAGCCAATCGGAGCTGGGAAAAGCCCATTCATAAGTATTGACAGGAAGACCTGTCAAAACTTATAAATACTACGGCCCCAAAATAGTAGTAAACCTTCAAATAAATTTTTAAAAATCATCACATTTTTAAAATAAACTATAAATTACATTAAATAACTATTTTAAACAATAATTTAAATTTTTGAAAAAAATAATTTTATATTCGAACGGGGCTAAAAATAAACTTACCTTGCTTTAAAGTATTTAAAAATAATAAACCTGTGGAAAAAATGTTTTAATTTTAATTAATTGACCACTTACCTTTTAAAATGCAGGCCTTACGCCTGGTTTTTACATTTCTAAATTCTAAAGACTTACCCTCACGGAAAAACCTGTAAAAAAACTTAAGTTCAAAGTGCACGCGCAAACTCCCACGTGCACTCGTTCGACCTCTGCACCCCTGCTTTCAGAGGGACAGAAGTGCCGGTTTCCCGCGCATGCGCAGTGCATGCAAGAAACCGGCACTTCCATCGGGCCCACGCGTGAGTACCCCGTGCGTACTCACCCGTGGAGGTCCGAATTTCTGGGCAATGTTTAAAATAGTTATTTCATGTAATTTATAGTTTATTTAAAAAATGTGATTTAAAAAAAAAATTATTTGAAGATTTAGTGATGTTTTGGGGCCCGTAGTATTTATAAGTTTTGACAGCTCTTCCTGTCAATCTTAAGAATTGAGCATTCCCTGCTCCGATTGGCTCCCCATGGCCCACTTGATCCCAGGGGCCGCATCGAACTAACTGCGCCCCTGGGATACGCAAGCACTGCGCGCCGGCAGTTGGAGCAGGCCCAGGATCGGAATTCCACGGGGGCCCACATCACAACGGCCGGCGCACAAGGTAAGTGCAGGTCGGGGGCTTGCACCCGCGGGAAGCCTCCGACCCGAATTTCTGGGCCATTAATGTAATCTTTATGTAGGTGCAGCCTGAGGTGCAAGTTTTTTTGTCCTGTGCAAACTCGAAGATAATGAGGGGGTGCACTGTAGTTTCAGGAACTTTTAGGAGCAGCGAATGCAAAAATAGAGCTGCGTTATGGAAGCTTCCCCAGGAGCTTTGATGTAATCATATGTCTCCAATTTGACCATCACAGATCTTCCATAACGTGTCTAATTCTGTAGACACAATTTTGAAGGTCAGGTTAGGAAACTGGTTTGCAACCGGAACATTTAATACTTAAAGACTTGCATTGCCAATAAAGGCTGAATGCATTAATCTGCGGTGTTATTATTTGACTAATAAACCGTTTGACATTCTGATTAGCTATGGCTGCACTTGTTCGGTGTTCAGCCAAGATGCAATCTTGTGCAAGCAATGGTTCAGTGGCTAATCGCACTATGTTGTATGGCATGGAGTCATGAAGATCACGAAAGTCGTTGATCTGCTGAGGGGTTTTGGCAAAATGGCAAGGCAGAACTTTAAGAGAACACAAGACATTTTAGAACAATGGGCAGACAAGTGGCAGATGCAATTTAATGTGGTGAAGTGAGAGGTGATGCGTCTTGAGAAGAAAATGAAAATGAATGAGAGAATAAAAGCAATAGAAAGCTGTTGAAATGTGTGAAGGAACAGAGAGACCTAGAGGTCCAAATACATAATTCTTTTAACGTGTGACTGCAGGTAGATAAAGCCATAAAAAAAGGCCCATCGTATGTTAGGGTTTATATACACGAGGAGAGGAGGGGGAGAGGTAGAGAAAGAGGAAGACAAAGGAGAGAAAGAGGAAGAGGAAGAGGGAGAGGGAGGGGAAGGGGGAGAGGGAGAGGACTGAGAGTCTGATACATTAACAGTGTAGACAATCCTTAAATACAGAGTCTCACCACTGGCATCCTGCTTTAATTGAAAAAGGTGCTTTAATTTTGGCTTGGGCGAGGAGATCCTTTAGGCTTGCACTGGAAAGAAGCAAGGATACTATGCATCCCCCAACATTCTAGGGAACGGCGATCCCTTCACAGCAAATCTGCCAGTTTGGTGAGTGAATGTGTTTATAAATGCCTTTCGGGATTTCTTATTCCCTTTTTGAACATGTCCCTGCTGAATTTTGCTATTTATAATTTTAGAAGTCTGTGGAAAGTACAGACTACATTGGGGCTCTAGATATGACTGAGGAACATTATGTAGCACACACCAGGTGAAAGCAGTGCTGTGCCCCAGGTGTGTGTGTGTGTGTGTGTGCGTGTATATAGCAGATGGGGATTTCTCCAGAACTTCAGCACAAAAATAAAGCTGAGAACAATTGCCAGGGAATTGTGAACAAACTATGGAAATACAAAAACATTCAATCTGTGCAATATAATCCAGTTGCCTCATGATTTCCAATATGGCCTGCTTGGCTGCAAGCTCTGTGCAGCCTTGCATCAATAACACCCTCGTTCCCCTCAAACAGTGTCAACATTCAGTAATGACACCATATTTTACAATAATGTAATGCAATAAGCTTTGGCCGAAATACTACTTGCATTTATTTAATACCTTGAGACATGACATGTGGTGAGTAACGTAAGAACATAAGAAATAGAAGCAGGAATAGGCCATTCAGCCCTTCGAGCCTGCTCCAGCATTCGATAAGATCATGGCTGATCTTCTGCCTCAACTCCACCTTCCCGCACTATACCCATATCTATGTTCCCTGTAATTTTGTTTGGTCCTGTGTGGTCCCTTTAAGGGGCTGTGCGGGCCATTCAAAATAGTCCAAAGGGCCACTCAAAAAAGTCCAAAGAATCACAACCCTTTGAGTGAAGAAATTTCTCCTCATCTCAGTCCTAAATGTGTAGCATGCTTGGGAGTAAACAGGTGACTTCGGACCTATGGGTCCCAAAGCTCTCCACCACTGGGGTTTCCTCGCCTCATGTCTGGGTCTGTTATAAATTGATGGAGATTGATTGCTAGGGTTAATCAACAACTCCATTAGCATTGTATCGTGCGACTACCAGGATGTTAGCAGATGAACTAGATGGACCTTGGTCTCATTTCATCTAGCAATTTTGACATTCCTTATTACATGACAATTCTTGAACGCACTTCACACAATGAATGACATTGAAGTGAAGTGACTATTACTATTTAGACAATGCCGTTCCTGTGTTGAGCCAAGTTGGAGATTGAGGTGCTACGAGGGCTGTGGATGCTCTGTCATTGAATATATTCAAGACTGAGTTTGATAGATTTTTGGATGTTAAAGGAATCAAGGGATATGGAGATAGGGCAGGAAAGTGGAGTTGAAGTAGAAGATCAGCCTTACTGAATGGCGGAGCAGGCTCCAGGGCCGTATGGCCTACTCCTGCCCCTAGTTCTTATGTTCTTATGATTGGTCTACATACTTCGGAGCTCAGGAAGGGGGAGAAAGAAAACAGGATCACTAACCAATGACATTTGCTGGAAAGAACACATGCATTGGCAGGGCTGGGCTCTACAGTGAGCTCCCCATGGTGGAATAGTCTTTGTGCTCACCCTCTGAGCTGATACAATTTAGAGTTGGCCATTTGGATGATGCAACAGAGAGCTGCCAGTTAACGTGGAGCTGTAACCCAGCGAGATGATACACCTTCAGGAGAGGAGAAATTCGGCTACAGAAATAAAGGTGACATTTTTGTGAAAATAAATAGTTTGAGAAACTTTGATTTGTTGTGGAGGGAGAAGAGCCATGTACTATTTTCATCATGATGTCAAACGCAGGTAACACATTAATCAAAATTTACATTGTCACTTGTTCACAAAAACAAATGTATATTTTTTTTGCAAATACTCCTTTTCAAGATGACAGTGGCCCTTAACAATGTCTCAAAGCACTTCACACATTCAAAGTAGGCCATTCAGCCACTCGAGTCTGCTCTGTCAAGCAATTAGATCATGGCTGATCTGTACCTCAACTCCAATTACTCGTCTTGGCTCGATATCCCTTGATACCTTTACCCATCAAAATCCTTCAATTTCATTTTTGCATTTTGAATTGAGCCCCCCCAGCCTCAACAGCTTTTTGGGGGAAGAGTTCCAGAATTCCACTACCCATTGTGTGAAGAAGTGCTTCCCGACACCACCCCTGAAGAGCCGAGCTCTAATTTTAAGTTTATGACCCCTTGTTCTGGACTCCCCACCAGAGCAAATAGTTTCTCTCTATCTACCCAATAAAATCTTTTAAACACATTCAACAAATTCCTTTAACATGCATGGACTTGGTACACAGTGAATACTTTGTACACAGCAAGATCCCACAGACAGAAGTGAGATAAGAGGGCAGCATGGTGGCATAGTGGTTAGCACTGTTGCCTCACAGCGCCAGGGACCCGGGTTCGAATCTGGCCTTGGGCGACTGTCTGTGTGGAGTTTGCACATTCTCCCCGTGTTTGCGTGGGTTTCCTCCGGGTGCTCCGGTTTCCTCCCACAGTCCAAAGATGTGCGGGTTAGGTTGATTGGCTATGATAAATTGACCTTTAGTGTTAGGGGGATTAAATACGTGGGGTTACAGGGATAGGGTGGGATATGTGTTGGTGTAGGGGTTACAGGGATCGGGTGGGATATGTGTCGGTGCAGGCTCGATGGGCCGAAATGGCCTCTATCTGCACTGTGGGGTTTCTGTGATTCTTCTGTGATAAGTGGCTCATGTCAGCCAATGGCTCAGTGGGTAGCACTCTTGCCTCTGAGTCAGAAGGTTGTGGGTTCAAGTCCCATTCTACAGACTTGAGCACAAAAATTTAGGCTGACAATCCAGTGGAGTATTGAGGGAGCGCTGCACTACCGGAGGTGCAGTCTTTCGGATGAGACGTTAAGCCGAGGCCCCGTCTGCTCTCTCAAGTGGATGTAAACGATCCCATGGCACTATTTCAAAGAAGAACAGGGGAGTTATCCGCGGTGTCCTGGCCAATATTTATCCCTCAACCAACATGACAAAAACAGATTATCTGGTCATTATCACATTGCTGTTTGTGGGAGCTTGCTGTGTGCAAATTGGCTGCCACATGTCCTACGTTACAACAGTGACTACACTTCAAAAAGTACTTAATTGGCTGTAAAGTGCTTTGGGACATCCGGTGGTCGCAAAAGGCGCTATAAAAATGCAAGTCTTTCTTATAAATGACCAGTTGATCTGGTTTTTGGTAGTGGTTGGCTGAGGGACGAATGGTGGCCAGAATACCTGGAAAATTCCTTGTATAGTACGGTGGGACCTTGAACAGCCACTGAACCATTGGAACAGAAGGCCTCGGGTTAACTTCTCATCCGAAGGATGGCACCTCCAAAAAGGTAGCACTGCCCTGGGATGTCAGCCTAGATGATGGGCCCAAGTCCCAGAGTGGGCCTTGAACCTTCGGTCCTACAGTGACTACACTTCACAAGTACTGCATTGACTGTAAAACACTGAGGCCACGAAAGCCTCTGTATGAATGCAATTTATTTCTTACAGCCTTGTGAGTCAGATGCAAGAGAGCTCTGAGCTGAGCTGAACTTGAACATATTGAAAATAAGCTTAACTTCAAACATTGCATTTGCTGAACACTGCAGACACCACTCAGTGCAAATCCTCTTTGAATTGGGGTGATTTGGTATCAGTGGTGCCTAACTCCACGTTAACACGTAGCCTATTTCATCTTAGTTGTATAACTTGAGGTCGCCAAGCAATTTTTCCCATTTATGCCTGCAGATGCCCATTTTAACCAAACTCATTACAGGAGGAAAGATTGCGACAGGTAGTTTCGCAAGTTTTTCATCAAGGACAAGTTAATGAAAACATCTCATGCTTCAAGTTAGTCAGGCAAGCCTTGGCCTATTGTAAACAGAGGAAAGCATGAACATTCCTTGAATTGTTTAACGTCCATGTGTATAATGTTTAATAGGGGTGGAAACCAGAGAAGTACAACCAGTTACAGACTTATCAAGGTATGCACGGTACAAGGAAAGTGCGTAGAGACTTGGGTTGACCTCAATGTTTATACAGCATTCAACTCTGACCTGAGCCAGATAGGATCAAATTACCGCCCCCTGTGCCATTTAGTCACAGCCAGGAAGGAACTAACTGACATTCACATCAACAACTAGCATTTTTTTTATTTGTTTATGGGATGTGGGTGTTGCTGGCAAGGCCCGCATTTATTGCCCATCCCTAATTGCCCTTGAGAAGGTAGTGGTGAACTGCCTTCTTGAACCGCTGCAGTCCGTGTGGTGAAGGTGTTCCCACAGTGCTGTTGGGTAGGGTGTTCCAGGATTTTGACCCAGTGACGATGAAGGATCGGTGATATACTTCCAAGTCAGGATGGTGTGTGATTTGGAGGGGAACTTGGAGGTGGTGGTGCTGAAGAAGCCTTGGCGAGTTGCTGCAGTGCATCTTGTAGATGGTACACACTGCAGCCACGGTATGCCGGTGGTGGAGGGAGTGAATGTTTAAGGTGGTGGATGTGGTGCCAATCAAGCGGGTTGCTTTGTCCTGGATGGTGTCGAGCTTCTTGAGTGTTGTTGGAGCTGCACTCATCCAGGCAAGTGGAGAGTATTCCATCACACCTTACTTGTGCCTTGTAGATGGTGGAAAGACCTTGGGGAGTCAGGAGGTGAGACACCTGTCGCAGAATACCCAGCCTCTGACCTGCTCTTGTTGCCACAGTGTTTATGTGGCTGGTCCAGTTAAGTTTCTGGTCAATGGTCAATATATAGTGCCTTTAACATAGTAAATCATCCCCAAGGCGTTGCGCAGGAGCAGTTATCAAACAAAGTTTGACACCAGCGAACAGATTGTTTCCTCATCCACTGCAGAACCATTTCCTTGAATGCACTGATGTTACTCGTACCCAGAATCCACTCTCTCTGTATTACATAAGCAGGAGGGAGACTCGTGAATAGTTAGAACAAACTTGCATTGATATAGCGCTTTGCACAACCTCAGGAACAGCACAAAGAAGCTTCACAGCCAATGAAGTAATTTGAAGTGTACTCACAGTTGCAGGAAAATGCGGAAGCCAATTTACGCACAGCAAGGTCCCACAAACAGCAATGAGCCAAATGACCGGACAATCTGTTTTGCTGATGTTGGTTGAGGGAATAAATATTGGCCAGGACACCGGGGAGAACTCCCCTGCTCATCTCTAAAAAGTGCCGTGGGGCACCCACCCAAGAGGGGAGATGGGGGGTGTATTGGTTTGTATGTGGGTTCAATGACGACACATTGATGAAAGAGTATGTCTTTTAATCTAAAGTATGTTCAACTCTGTTAACAGCATTACAGGAGACACCATCTTAGAGATCCATCTAAAGCGAAACTAAAACTAAACTCTCTCTCTCACATGCCCTCTGCTGGTAAGGCATAAATAATCAAACAGACAAATATGCTGGTAAGGCATCATAATCAAACAGGCAAATACCATCACTATTTGCTGATATCATTGCAGGGGGCACGGCTAAATGTTTCATTTAAATGTATGCAAACCAGTGTCAAGTGACGTCATTGACACCCCAACACCATTTCCCTCCCTCACAGCCTGACTAACGCCACTTCCCGTGTGAGCTCACATGATATGGATGGTACAAGTCCGGTCGGGGCCATTTGGAGCGGCACTTAAAGGGATCCTCAGCTGCTCGCAGGTAAAGCTGTCTCGAGCTTTTGGAAATATTTCTCTTGCAGTAGCTTGTGGTTTTTTTTTCCCACCGCGAGGGATATGAAAGGTCTCGCAGTTACTGCTTTAGGTGCTGAACTCATGTTGCCGGTATTCCATTGCCGGTAGCTTCTCTCTAAGCCGCACAAAAATAAATGCACCTCCCCTTTAAGCGGCTGCTGCAGGCCCTTGAGAAGCAGCCTCAACGGTTTAATTTCCCACCTCCAAAGTTGGCGAGCTGCTTACGAGAAGTGTGTTTAAAGCTCGCCTACCGCAGCTTAATGAGGGTGCAGGGAGCGACCTGGCAAATGGCCACAAGTCCCCTTGTGAACTCCCTCAGCAGCCTTGCTCTTATTCCATCCACTGGTTAACCACACATAGTATCAGACAGCACAAAAGAAGGCCATTCGGCCCACCGTGCCTGTGCCGGCTCTTTGAAAGAGCTGTCCAATGAGTCCCGCTCCCCTGTTCTTTCCCCATAGCCCTGCAAGTTTTTCCCCTTCAAGTCTTTATCCAATTCCCTTTTGAGAGTTATTATTGTAACTGCTTCCACCGCCCTTTCAGGCAGTGCATTCCAGATCATCATAAGTTTTTTTTCTCCCTACTGTCACCCCTGGTTCTTTACCAATTACGTTATCCTCATTATCGTTTATTTGAAGATGACACCATTTCAGAACGCTGAATTCGCCCTGTTCACTGCGCAAGGGTTGTCGACTCACATTTGCCGCATACAAGAACACTTGAAGAGGTGTTTTAGTACTAGCACCAGGAAGTGACCGTTGTCCTCTGAGCCAGGATAATCAATTATTTGTACACTTCAGAGTGGTAACTGCACTGCTAATCGACAACCAATTGCTGCTTGCATGATTGTAGTGTACATGCAGCCCAACTGATCCATTCGAGGCATCAGCAGTGGCTCAGTTGGTGGCGCACTCTCGCCTCTCTGTCAGAGGTTTCTGGGTTTCAAAATCCCACACCAGGGGCTTGGAACACAAAATCCAGGCCAACACTCCAGTGCAGTACTGAGGGAGCGCTGCACTGTCAGAGGTGCCGTCCTTTGGATGATAAGTTAAACCGAGGGCCCCGTCTGCCCTCTCAGGTGCATGTAAAAGATCCCACAGCACTATTTTGAAGAAGGCGGTCTCCTGGGCCAATATTTATCCCTCAACCAACATCACATAGAAGCATAGAAGATAGGTTCAGGAGTAGGCCATTCGGCCCCTCGAGCCTGCTCCGCCATTCAATGAGATCATGGCTGATCATCCAAACTCAGTACCCTGTCCCTGCCTTCTCCCCATATCCCTTGATCCCTTTAGCCTTAAGAAATATATCTAACTCCTTCTTGAAAATATTTAATGAATTGGCCTCAACTGCCTTCTGTGGTAGAGAATTCCACAGGTTCACCACTCTCTGGGTGAAGAAATTCCTCCTCATCTCTGTCCTAAATGGCTTACCCCTTATCCTTAGACTGTGACCCCTGGTTCTGGACTCCCCCACCATCGGGAACATCCTTCCTGCTTCTAGTCTGTCTAGTCCTGTTAGAATTTTATAAGTTTCAATGCGATCCCCTCTCATTCTTCTAAACTCCAGCGAGTATAAGCCCAATCGACCCAATTTCTCCTCATACGTCATTCCTGCCATCCCAGGTATCAGTCTGGTGAATCTTCGCTGCACTCCTTCCATGGCAAGAACGTCCTTCCTCAGGTAAGGCGACCAAAACTGCACACAATACTCAAGGTGCGGTCTCACCAAGGCCCTGTACAACTGCAGCAAGACATCCATGTTCCTTTACTCGAACCCTCTCGCTACGAAGGCCAACATACCATTTGCCTTCTTAACCGCCTGCTGCACCTGCATACTTAACTTCAGCGACTGGTGCGCAAGGACACCCAGGTCTCGTTGCACTTCCCCGTCTCCCAATCTATTGCCGTTCAGATAATAATCTGCCTTCCTGTTTTTGCCACCAAAGTGGATAACCTCGCATTTATCCACATTATACTGCATCTGCCATGCATCCGCCCAATCACCCAACCTGTCACTAAAACAGATTATCTGCTCATTTAGCACATTCTGTTTGTGGGACCCTGCTGGGTGCAAAATGGCTGCCACGTTACCTATATTACAAGTGACTACACTTCAAAAAGTGCTTAATTGACTGTAAAGCGCTATCAGACTTCCTGAGGTCGTGAAAGGTGCTGTATAAAGACAGGTTCTTGCTTGTCTTTTCTGTTATTGGATTTCTCATCAAACCACAATCATATGACCTTCCCAAAACCAAACATTCAGCATATTACACATCCTTGTAAAAGGAGGCCTGATATTTCAAGCTGAAGTCTCGCAATGCCTGTCTGCTAAATCATCCAACAGGTTTCTACCTCCAGAGATCACCATGGCAACAAATGACCATCTTGGCATTGTTCTCAAGCCAGCAGCAGCCAGGAAGAAAACACTTCAGTGACAAGACACTGTGTGGTTACACAATCCACTCTCAAATGAAATCCAGAAAACAAGCATCTCCAGAGTTATTAAGTCCAGTCAGGGATAGACAGAGGTCCAGCATGTAGAGCACATGTAGTATTCAGGGGTGTCCCAACTTGCATCAACGACGTTCTGATCCTAGCGCCATACTAAAAGCACGTTAGAACAGGGCGAATGTGAATCTTTACCAATGGCATAATAGCAAAATACTGCGGATGCTGGAAATCTGAAATAACAGCAGAAAATGCTGGAAATACTCAGCAGGCCAGGCAGCATCTGTGGAGAGAGAAACAGAGTTAACATTTCAGGTCTGATGAAGGGTCCCAGACCTGAAACGTTAGCTCTGTTTCTCTCTCCACGGATGCTGCCTGGCCTGCTGAGTATTTCCAGCATTTTCTGTTGTTACTTCTTTACTAATGGCATTTGACATCGTCAATAGGTGACCTCTACTGCCTAGACAGGCAAGGGCAGCACGCGCATGAGAACGCCACCGCCTCCGAGTCACACACCATCCCAGTTCATGTAGCTCAGCTGCACACCAGGCCATCCAGTGACACACTGAGGCATCAAGGAATTGCTGAGCATTCTGAGCGCCAGAAGGAAATAGTTAACCAATATTTTACCAGAACACTTAATTGTTTCTCCACCTGAAGTAACAGGACCTATACAGAAGCATATGATCCCTGTTGACCACAAACCATGCAAACAAGATATTGGGGGCAAAATTCGGTTGCTTTGCGCCTCCTTAGGGCGCCAACGGGGCGCAAAGCAACTAGCGCCTGGGCGCGGCACCGCAAACGCCTCCCGCAAAATTCAGCAGGAGGTTTGTGGCGGCGTTTACCAGTAGCGCCCCGTGGCACTGCGCCTCCGGCGATTAATTCATCGTCGTGCGCAGTGCCCCGGCTGCGAACTTTGGTAGCACCCCACCTGACTTGGCATCGGACGATACGTCCGACAGGGTCAGGTGGGCGTACGTGCGGCCAGGGCGGCAATATTTAAACGTGAGGTGCCGGGCGGCCCTTTTTGTTGCTGGCCATCTGCCAGCACCTGCCCCCCGTTGCTGTCCCTGGCCTCCTGTGAAGCCCCCCCCCCCCACCCACCCCCGTGGGGTGCCGGCCATGCCGGGCTCTTTTGCCAGCACTCCGATCCCTGGTGGCCCAGGTGGGCCCCAGGTCGCGCTGCGCAAGGCCCCTCCCCTTTAATATATTCAATGGTAGCACCCCAAGAGGGAGGGGAAGCGCTTCCAGTAGCACCCCTCCTCCCTCTTGGGGCGCTACCAGTGAATTTCGTGGGCGGGGATGCTAACGTTTTTGGGGCGCTAAACCCGGCAAAGTTAGTGGCCCAAAGGGGGCGCGACCGAATTTTTCCCCCATTGTCTTTTAAAGTTTTCAACAGGTTGTGAATGTGTGGAATAATGTACAAGGAAGTCAAGTTTGGTTGCTATTAGTAATGGAATGTCAAGAGTGTAATACTGAATTTATTCTGCAATTACTGCTCCGCTCAAATTCCCTCAAGGTGTTGTGCAATGTCTTTATTTATTTCTTCTCGGGGAGACCAGCAAGGCCGGCATTTATTGCTCATCCTGAGTTTGCCTGAGAAGGTGGCAGTGGGCCTTCTTATAGCATCATACAGCCCAGGAGGAGGCCATTGGGCCCATCATATCGGTGCCGGCCTTTGAATGTTGGCACAACATTCCAATTAGTCGCACTCGCCTTGCTCTTTTCAAGTATTTATCCAATTCCCTTTTGAAAGATACGACTGAATCTGCTTCCGCCGCCCTTTCAGTGCATTCCAGATCATAAATTTCTGCGTAAAAAATACTCATCTCCCCCTGGATCTTTTCGGCAATTATCTTAAATCTTGGACAGCAATCGTGTACACTAATGAGTGGTTACTTTAGAGAGCATTAAGAATTAATCATTAAAATTGGGACCAGAGACACGCATAGGCCAGACCGGGTAGGGGCGCAGGGCCCCTTTTATTTTCCTGATGCCAGCCACAAATGACTAGATTTATTGAATAAAATATCACAACTTGCCATGGTGGGATTTGAACTCACGTCCTCCAGTCCAGCACCAAAATCAAAACGTTAATCACTGCGATCTGGGCCAGAAGGTTGTGTGATCGAACAGCCACATCAATGTTTTGTGTTCATAATCTAGAGATTTATGATATGGTAGCGCACCGGATTTACTCCATAATCCCCAAAATCTACTGAGTTTTGGCCATGGCTCAGTGGGCAGCACTCTCGCCTCTGAGACAGAAGGTTGTGGGTTCATAGCCCCACTCCAGAGGCCTGAGCACAAAAATCTGGGCTGACACTCCCAGTGCAGTGCTGAGGGAGGTGCCGTCTTTTGGATGAGACGTTAAACTGAAGTCCAGTCTGCTCTCTCAGGTGGACGTAAAAGATCCCATGGCAATAATTCGAAGAAGAGCAGGGCAGTTATCCCCGGTGTCCTGGCCAATATTTACCCTTCAATCAACATCACTAAAAAAAACAGATTACCTGGTCATTATCACATTGCTGTTTCTGGGAGCTTGCTGTGTGTAAATTGGCTGCTGTGTTTCCTACATTACAACAGTGACTACACTTCAAAAGTACTTCATTGGCTGTAAAGCGCTTTGGGACGGCCGGAGAACGTGAAAGGTGCAATATAAACTGAGATGAGGAGGAATTTCTTCACCCAGAGAGTGGTGAACCTGTGGAATTCTCTACCACAGAAGGTCGTTGAGGACAATTCAAGAAGGAGTTAGATATATTTCTTAAGGCTAAAGGGATCAAGGGATATGGGGAGAAAGCAGGGAAAGGGTACTGAGTTTGGATGATCAGCCATGATCTCATTAAATGGCAGAACAGGCTCGAGGGGCTGAATGGCCTACTCCTGCTCCTATCTTCTATGGCCTAGGAATTGGGTTGGGGCGCCAAAGTGGCGCAAAAGTCGCCTGAGCGCAGGATTTAGCGCAGCGATCGGAGTAATTCCGATCGCCAGAAGTTCAGTTTCAGTGCCGCTCGAGGGACACGGGGCGAGGCTCGAGGCGCTCCGCGTCCCTCTTAGGGCGCTGAAACTGATTATCGCAGCGCAACGTGCCACAGCGCCACACGCTGCGGCACGGCACGCTGCGGTACTGCAGGCCTTCCTCCCACTGTTAAGGGGGAGGTGCCTGCAACAGCGCAATCCCCGATCGCGAGTGCCGGCAAATGAGCCCGGCACCAAGGAGAAGTGCCGGGCTCTCGGGAAACAGCCGGCAATGCCACGGGGGGGGGGGGCGCGGTTAGGAGGCCGGGAACGGAGGTGCTGGCAGGCAGTCGCCGAAAAAGCGGCCGCCCCGCACCTCCACCTTAACTTGCGCCGCTGCCGGCACAGTAAGGCCCCGTGAACCGGGCGCGGGTAACGAGCGGCGCAACTGTGGCGTTCGCTACCAAATATCGCGAACGGGGCACAAATGGGGCGCTGCGCACACTGATGATGTCATCGGTGGCGGCGCAGAGCAAAAGCCTAATGCCACCATTAGCGCCCCTACTGAATATCGCGGGAGACGCAGCCAGTGGCGCTACAGCCACTGACTGCCTCTTTAGGCGCTAACAGGTGGCGCTACTCACCCTATGTTTCTAAACACAAGCCTTTCTTTTTTCCCAAAGCTGAGTTGTGAGAAGTTGGCTAGTTTTGCTTGTGAAACTATTTGACTGATCCTTATTTGCATATAGATCGTACCTTTTAAAAAAGTTTTTGTAAAGTGAATATTGTTATTGTAGCCACCCCTGCTGTTGCTGGTGGAAACTGAAGTTCTGCATCTTGCACCCGTCATCATTTAGATGGCATACTTCGCAATGTCGAAAGTATCTAAACAGTCTAACAATCCTGTACATGGTACAACATTCCTGAGAATGCCAAACAGCCCAAGACTGGGTCGACCAGTGAGCAACAGCACAGGAAATTTGCACCAAATGCAACAAAGATATGTTAAAAATTCCTATATTATATTGGATATAGCAAGCACCTCCTGTAAATGTTGTACTTACTACCTGTAACAGCTTCCTGCTCACATCTTGCTGCTTTTACGTAACAGAATTGGACATTCCACCACCATAAATCATTGGCCCTGATAATGGAACAATATCCCTATTACAGGAACCTCTTTATTATCCGGCACCGACGGGACCGGCGTGGTGCCGGTTTATCAAAAAGTCCGGATTACAGAGAGGTATAGTTTAAAAGGTAAGAGAGCTCCGTACACAGCAACAAACCCAGGCTTCCCTGTTGCTTAGCAACATGTGCAGGAACTCCAGCCGCAGACCAAGCGTCCCTGTTGCTTAGCAACAAGTGCACGAACCCCAGTTACACAGCCACAGTTCCAGGAACTGCCACTAATATGAAGTAAAATTTACTTGAACCTACTCCTGAATTTTGCCGGTTAACAAAGACTTCCGGTTAATTTAGGTACCGGTTAAAAGAGAGTTTCCTGTTATTATTTCGCCACACATCCTCCAACTCACCATGAGCAATGCTATACAGCCGCTGGTATGATTTCCCCTTCCAACCTCACTTCCTTCTGTGTCCGCCCCTGGAAAGAAACTCTCCCCAAGTCACTTAACAACGGCACCTTCAAATTCCCTCCGCTCGCCATGATACTTCTGCAGCTATCGATCTGCACGATCATTCCCTCACCTCCGCTTTTGATGCCCTTGCCCCCAGTAAAACCATTACTCTGGTTTCCCTCCCATGGTCATTCACCTGGTACACCCGCCGCACCCCCCCCCACAACTTTTTTGCCTACTTAAGTCCAAGGGGTGCAGATTTGAATGTATATGGCATACAACTGGTTCAGCCATTCATCACCAGATCTGGCTGGACCACATCAAGTACTGCCGAGCCCCGCTCTCCTCTGCCAAAACGACTCACAGCTCCAGGATCATCCAGGAATGCAAAGATAGCCCCCACCTCCCCCCCACAAGTTTAACATGCTTTGGAATTTTGCAGTCTTCGAAGGAAGGCGAGATGGACCCTTCACCACCACACCCACCATCTTCTCAGTACAATCCTGGAGGACCTTGGCCCACCAAGACCAATATGGATCAACAATAGCGACAGAAAGACAGACACAATGCATTCGAATGATCAGACCAACACTGTAAAAGACAACACCACCTTGCATTTACAGAGCACATTTATCTTAATAAAATATCCCAAAGCTTCTAAAGAGGATGAGTGAGGGGGCAAGGCCGCCATGTCATGGGGGAGAAGCAAGAAGGTGGCTAGGCAAGTCACAGCAAATATTTTTGCCATAGCTTTTCCACAGAATTAAATTTTACATTACATACATACAGGAAACTTTCGATTTACCAGCACCTAAATAACCGGAAATCTCGGTTAACCGGCAAAATTCAGGAGTAGGTTCAGGTAAGTTTTACTTCATATTGTACTTGCCTTCCTCGTCTGTTGCTGTGCAAGGGTGTGGCTGCAGCTGTTGCTAAGCTACAGAGATGCTTGGAACTTGTGGCCACTGTTCTGCACTTGTTGCTAAGCAACAGGGTTTGTTGCTTTATACGGAGCTCTCAGCTCGCCGTATCTTTTACTGTAGCTTTCAGTTATCCGGAATTTTTGCTGAACCGGCACCACGTCGGTCCCGTATAAAAAAAAGTTTCCTCTAGTATTTACAGCACAGAAACAGGCCATTTGGCCCAACTGGTCCAGGCCTATGTTTATGCTCCACACGAGCCTCCTCCCACCCTACTTCATCTCACCCCATCAACATATCCTTCTACTCCTTTCTCCCTCATGTGTTTCTCTAGCTTCCCCTTGAATGCATCTATGCTATTAGCCTCAACCACTCCCTGTGGTAGCGAGTTCCACATTCTCACCACTCTTAGGGTAAAGAAATTTCTCCTTAATCTTGTAAATGTATAACAATACCCAGTTTAAATAAATCTCATAAGAGTCTAAAACAAAATTAATTTCATTTTTTTAAATATAGATTCTTTGAAATTATTCTTTGAAATGAACATAAAATGCTTCAATATATATATATAAATATATCAAACACACGCGCAAATCTTCAGCAAGAGCCTCACACAGTTGATCATGATCAGTGAGAGATCACCATCTTGCATGTGTACCAGTAATCCCCGGCATTGCTCTTAACTTTCTCACACTGGAGAGTGAGAGAAACCAGCGGACGGTCGACATGGAGACAAGATTGCCCCAGCATTCATAGCAGCAGTGAAAGGCCTCCATTAAAACTGCGGGCCTTACTCATATAATGGAGAGCTGCCTCTAAAGCTATGGATGCTGGGATAGCCCTGCCTCCACCGCAATCTCTTGCATTAAACAACTGGATATCCTACAACCAGCCAGACCGTGAAGGAAACAAATTGCAGAAGAGTAAATGCGGCAGGGAATAGAGGATGAGAGAGAGAGAAGAGAGAGAGAGAGAGAGGAGGAAGATGCATTAATACCACTTTGTCACCTTCTGTGACAGACTGTCACTTTTAACCCACTTTTTTTTTGCCAGCAGCAAGGCTTTGAATATACAGCTCACAACTGAAGATCTACACCTGGGATTGGTCGAATGCTGACAGCCTCATCAATATACACACATCCTGCAGACTCCAGTTTGATTAAAATCCCCACTCATCATGCAATCTCCTTTGTTGGTGAGAGGACTTTGCTTTAGCGAGTCAGCATTGGCTCAGTGGTTAGCACTCTCGCCTCCGAGTCAGAAGGTTGTGGGTTAAAGTCCTGCGCCAGAGATTTGAGCACATAATTCTAGGGCTGGCACTTGGAGGTGCTGCACTGTTGGAGGTGCCGTCTTTCGGATGAGACTGTAAACCCGTCAGCCCTCTCAGGCAGATGTAAAGCGTCCTGGTTGTCCTGGCCAATATTTATCCCTCAACCAACACCTAAAAAAACCAGGAGTACTGGTCATTGTCTCAGTGCTGTCTGTGGGAGCTTGCTGTGTGCACACTGACTGCCGTCTTTCCTACATTACAACAGCAACAACACTTCAAAAAGTACTTCATTGGCTGGGAAGCACTTTGGGACATCCTAAGGTGGTGAGAAGAGTGATATAAATGCAAGTCTTTGTCAGCGGCTCCAATGCGCATTCTTCTTCTTAGGCAGCCCCTCGGAACTGAGGATGACTTGCTTCCACACTAAAAATGAGTTCTCAGGTGACTGATTAGTCCAATGCGGGACCTACAGTCTCTGTCACAGGTGGGGCATACGGTGGTTGAAGGGGCGGGTGGGTGGGGTGCTTGGGTTGACATGCGCTCCTTGCGCTTGGCTTCCGCTTGCTCCTGGCAAAGAGACTCGAGGTGTTCGGCGCCTTCCCGGATGCTTCTCCTCCACTTTGTGCGGTCTTGGGCAAGGGATTCCCAGGTGTCGGTGGGGATGTTGCACTTTTTCAAGGAGGCTTTGATTTGAGGGTGTCCTTGAAGCGTTTCCTCTGCCCACCTGGGGCTCTCTTGCCATGTCGGAGCTCCGAGCAGAGCGCTTGTTTTGGGAGTCTCGTATCGGGCATGCGGACGATGTGGCCCGTCCATCGGAGCTGATCGAGCGCGGCCAAAGCTTCGATGCTGGGGATGTTGGCCTGAGCAAGAACACTGACGTTGGTGCGCCTATCCTGCCAATGGATTTGCAGGATCTTGCGGAGGCAGCGTTGGTGGTACCTCTCCAGTGCTTTGAGGTGCCTGCTGTACATGGTCCATGTCTCTGAGGCATACAGCAGGGCGGGTATCACTGCTGCTCTGTAGATCATGAGCTTCGTGCTGGGTTTGAGGTCCTGGTCTTCAAACCCACCCACTGGTTGCAGTACAAGAATTCTGCTGCTGTCAACGGCGAATTTCCTCCTCTACATATTTTTTTAATGTATAAAAGTGGGGCATCTTGCAAAGTGCCATCAATGGCCTGTCACATCAAACTTCATCACGGGTGTCAGAAAGCTGCTCAATATCTTCATCTGAGGAAGAATATTGTTTGGTTGCACCATCTCAATCAATAAGCCTGGCAGTTCGTTTTCTTTAATAAACTGTCAGCAATTCCAAACTTCACGCGCGTTTGCAGCAGTTGTTATTTGGCTGTTGGGATTATCCTGCCAAACTCCAGCCCGAGCTGTTTCGTTAATTATTACGGGGTGACAAATGACAAACAAATCACTCTGTTCCCCTGTGCTTTGCAATTTTTTTTTAAAACCTCATCACAGACTGCTGAATGAGCAGACCAATTGAAGGGATTACGTTGGAAGCTTCATTCACTGGCTCCCATCCAAAGTAAAACAAGGCCCCAGGACTCTCGGCAACGGAGGTGTCGCAACATCAGACTCACACTTCAGGTGGGCACTTTTCGCTTGTGGCAGTTCAGAATAATGCAGTGCAAGATGTCAGTCGGAAGCAGTGGATCATTAATGATTTTGATTTGACAGAATTTTCACGCACTCATTTTAACCCGTTGACTATCTTGGCCTGCCCAGTGTTGTCATGAGCACACATCCACGCATGGGGACAAAGCCTGATGGAGGTTTTTGCCTCCCTCATCTTCAGAATACATTGCGCTGGCGTTGTACAGGTCAACAAGAGGCCATTTCTGGGACACCGATCAGCAAGCGTGTGCCTCCCAACGTCTGAAAGGAAACCAACATCTGACACAGGAAATCAGGTCTCCCCGCCTCAGCTCATCTGCTGCTGAAACCCTCATCCATACTTTTGTTACCTCTAGATTTGACTATTCCAATGCTCTCGTGGCCGGCCTCCCATCTTCCACCATCCAAAACTCTGCTGCCCATGTCCTAACTCGCACCAAGCCCTGTTCACCCATCGGCCCTCTGTGCTCGCTGACCTACATTGGATTCCCGCTCCCCCAACACCTCGGTTTTCAAATTCTCACCCTTGTGTTCAAACCCCTCCATGGCCTCACCACTCCCTATCTCTGTAACCTCCTCCAGCCCTACAACCCTCCGAGAACTCTGCCCTCCTCCAATTCTGCCCTCTTGCGCATTTCCCAATTTCCATCAACACCATTGGCGGCCGTGCCTTCAGCAGTCTAGGCCCGTAACTCTTGGAATTCCCTCCCTAAACCTATCCATCTCTCTACCTCTCTCTCCCCCTTTAAAGTCCATCTTTAAAACCTACCTCTTTGATCAAGCTTTTGGTCACCTGCACCAATATCTCCTTTGGCTCATTGTCAACTTTAATCTGATTCCATGGCCTCGTCCCTCCCCATCTCTGGAACCTCCTCCAGCCCTACAACCCTCTGAGAACTCTGCCCTCCTCCAACTCTGGCCTCTTGCGCATCCCCCGATTTCCTTCACCTCTCCATTAAGAGGCCGTGCCTTCAGCTGCCTAGGGCCCCAAGCTCTGGAATTACCTCCCTATAGGACGGATAGGTCTGCTGTGTCAGTTGTGGTTCAGTTGGTAGCACACTCGCCTCTGAGTCAGAAGGTTGAGGGTTCGTAGTCCCACTCCAGGGGCTTGAGCACATAAAGCTAGGGTGACACTCCAGTGCAGTGCTGAGGGAGAGCTGCACTGTCGGAGGTGCCGTCTTTCGGATGATACATTACACCGAGGCCCCGTCTGCCCTCTCGGGTGGATGTAAAAGATCCCACGGCACTATTTCGAAGAAGAACAGGGGAGTTATCCCTAAACCTCTCTGTCTCTCTCCTCTCTAAAGGTCTTACATCTTGTTTTACTTTTCCTGTGTTGTGCTGCCCAATATCCACTTGGCAAATGCTTTTTGGCACAAGCACAAGGAAGTGGGGAAAAGAGAGAAAAGGAAGAACAGAAAGAAAGAACGCATTTGTATCGCACCTTTCACAATCTCAGGACGTCCCAAAGGGCTCTACAGGCAGTTAATACTTTTTAAAGTGTAGTCACTGTTGTAATGTAGGAAATGCAACAGCCAATTTGCACACAGCAAAGTCGCTCTTTAAACCTTACCTCTTTGACCAAGAGTTTGGTTATCTGTCCTAATGATCTCCCAGCTTTGGCTCGGCATCAATTTTTATCCGATAACTCTCCTACAGAGATCGGGACGAGGCCATGGAATCAGATTAAAGTTGACAATGAGCCAAAGGAGATATTAGTACAGGTGACCAAAAGCTTGGTCAAAGAGGTAGGTTTTAAAGACGGTCTTAAAGGAGGAGAGCGAGGTAGAGAGACGGATAGGTCAACTGTGGCACACTCGCCTTTGGGGCAGAAAGTTGTGGGTTCAAGTCCCACTCCAGGACACATTGAGCACATAAAGCTAGGGTGACATTCCACTCCAGTGCAGTGCTGAGGGAGTGCTGCAGTGTCGGAGGTGCCGTCTTGTGGATGAGATGTTAAACCGAGGCCCCGTCTGCTCCCTTGGGTGGATGTAGAAGATCCCTTGGCACTATTTTGAAGAGCAGCAGGGGAATTATCCCCGGTGTGCTGGCCAATACTTCTCCCTCAATCAACATAACAAAAACAGATTATCAGGTCATTATCACATTGTTGTTTGTGGAACCTTGCTGTGCGCAAATTGGCTGCCCCGTTTCCCACATTACAACAGTGACTCTACTTCATTGGCTGTAAAGTACTTTGAGGCGACCAGTGGTCGAAATGCAAGTCTTCTTCTTAGGGAGGGAAATCGAAGAGTTTCGGGCTTAGACAGCCGAAGGCATGGTGGCTATAGAAATTGGGAAATGTGGCTTTGACGTTTTATTACGTTAAAGGTGCTACAGCAATGTAAGTTGTTGACAAAAGGTTTTTTTTTTGTTAAAAATGTGACCACAGTGGCAGGTTAGTGCTCACCGACAAGTCTCTCCACTCCTAACTGAGCATGGGTTAAAGAGTGATCAGAATGAGACTGTGAGTAACAGTGGCAATAACCAAATAAACATCAATTTCTGTTCTGCTGACACAGGGTTCCAAAACTCGTTGGCAGAGGTCTCTGCTAATGACTGGAACACAGAGCAACAGCTGAGAAACAAACATTCATTATTTCGCTAAATCAGCGAGCCCTGTCAAACGGGATTAAATTAATATCTTGCCGTGAACGAGGACATGACAGAAGCATCTCTCGGGTCCTCAAGGGTTAGGAAACCGATGTCTGATTTTCTAAGTGCCGAGCCTTAAAAAATAAACAGCAAATCCGATACGGAAATCACAAGTAACTTCATTACAGAGAGAATGTGGAACTCGCTGCCATGTGGAGTGGTTGAGGCAGATAGCATAGAGGCTTTTAAGGGGAAGCTAGGCAAGTACATGAGGGAGAAAGGAGCAGAAGGTTAGGCTGATCGAATGAGATGAAGTAGAGTGGGAGGAGACTCGTGTGGAGCATAAACAACATAAGAACATAAGAAATAGGAGCAGCAGTAGGCCATTTGGCCCCTCGAGCCTGCTTCGCCATTCAATAAGATCATGGCTGATCTGATCTTGGCCTCAACTCCACTTTCCCGCCCGCTCCCCATAACCCTTGACTCCCCTGTAGCTTAAATATCTGTCTATGGCCACCTTGAATATATTCAGTGACTCCGCCGCCACAGTTCTCTGGGGTAGAGAATTCCAAAGATTCACGACCCTCTGAGAGAAGAAATTCCTCCTCATCTCCGTTTTAAATGATGACCTCTTATTCTGAAACTATGCCCCCCAGTTCTAGATACCCCCACGAGGGGAAACATCCTCTCTGCATCTACCCTGTCAAGCCCCCTCAGAATCTTGGCCCAGAAATTCGGGTCTCCACGGGTGAGTACGCACAGGGTACTCACGCGTGGGCCCAATGGAAGTCCCGGTTTCCTGCATGCACTGCGCATGCGTGGGAAACCGGCACTTCCGATCCTCTGAACGAAGGGGTTCAGAGGTCGAACGCGCGTGCAGGGGAGGCTGCGCGTGCGCTTTGAACTTAGGTTTTTTTTGCAGGTTCTCCCGGGATCGTAAGCCTGCAGTATTTAGAAATGTAAAAAGCAGGCATAAGGCCTGCTTTTTACAAGGTAAGTGGTCAATTAATTAAAATTAAAACATTTTTTCCACAGGTTTATTCTTTTTAAATACTTTAAAGCAAGGTAAGTTTATTTTTAGCCCTGTTAGAATATAAAATTATTTTTTCAAAAAATTTAAATTATTGTTTAAAATAGTTATTTAATGTAATTTATAGTTTATTTAAAAAGTGTGATTTAAAAAATTTTTTTTTTTAAGGTTTACTGCTATTTTGGGGCCGTAGTATACATAAGTTTTGACAGGTCTTCCTGTCAATCTTATGAATGGGCTTTCCCCCCTCCGCTTGGCTGTCCATGGCTCACGTGATCCCAGGGGACGCACCGCACTAACTACGCCCCTGGGACACGCAAGCACTGTGCGCCGGCAGCTGGGCCAGGCCCCGGAGCGGAATTCCACGGGGCCCTACAGTTCAACTGCCGGCGCGCAAGATAAGTGCAGGTCGGGGGCTTGCGCCCGCAGGAAGACTCCGACCCGAATTTCTGGACCCTTATATGTTTCAATAAGATTGCCTCTCATTCTTCTAAACTCCAATGAGTATAGGCCCAACCTGCTCAACCTTTCCTCATAAGACAACCCCTTCATCTCAGGAATCAACCTAGTGAACCTTTGCTGAACTGCCTCCACCATAGGCCAGTTGGGCCTAATAGGCTTTACAGCACAGAAACAGGCCAGGTAATTCTCTGTAACAGTAGAAACTGTTGCCAAACATTAGGCCAAATTTCCTATTTGCTGGTGCAGGCTTCACTATTCAACAGTAGTCCGTTTGGTAAGTACCCAACCAACTCTCACGTTTTATTCTGACTTGTACTTGTCTACTGCTCCTCCTGGTCATCCAACTCAGAAAGGTAGGGATTATAGTTTGTGCATGTACACACTGCTGCAATGCATTACATATGCACACACACAGGGCACAGTTATGGCTGTTGTTGGAATAAACGGGTCTTTTTCCGAGTGGCAGGCAGTGACTAGTGGGGTACCGCAGGGATCGGTCCTGGGACCCCAGCTATTCACAATATATATTAATGATCTGGACGAGGGAACTAGATGTAATATCTCCAAGTTTGCAGACGACACAAAGCTAGGTGGACGTGTGTGCTGTGAGGAGGATGCCGAGAAACTCCAGTATGATTTGGACAGGTTGGGTGATTGGGCAGAAGCATGGTAGATGCAATATAACGTGGAGAAATGCGAGGTTATCCACTTTGGTGTCAAAAACACGAAGGCAGATTATTATCTGAATGGCAATAGATTGGGAGAAGGGGAAGTGCAACGAGACCTGGGCGCCCTTGTGCACCAGTCGCTGAAGGTAAGCACGCAGGTGCAGCAGGTGATTAAGAAGGTAAATGGTATGTTGGCCTTTGTAGCTGGAGGGTTTGAGTACAGGAACAAGGATGTCTTGCTGCAGTTGTACAGGGCCTTGGTGAAGCCACATCTTCAGTATTGTGTGTAGTTTTGGTCGCCTTGTCTGAGGAAGGATGTTCTTGCCATGGAGGGAGTGCAGCGAAGATTCAAAAGGCTGATACCTGGGATGGCAGGAATGACGTATGAGGAGAGATTGGGTCGATTAGCTTTGTAGTCGCTGGAGTTTAGAAGAATGAGAGGGGATCTCACTGAAACTTATAAAATTCTAACAGGACTAGACAGACTAGATGCAGGAAGGATGTTCTCGATGGTCGGGGAGTCCAGAACCAGGGGTCACAGTCTAAGGATAAGGGGTAAGCCATTTAGGACAGAGATGAGGAGGAATTTCTTCACCCAGAGAGTGGTGAACCTGTGGAATTCTCTACCACAGAAGGCAGTGGAGGCCAATTCATTAAATATATTCAAGAAGGAGTTGGATATATTTCTTAAGGTTAAAGGGATCAAGGGATATGGGGAGAAAGCAGGGACAGGGTACTGAATTTGGATGATCAGCCATGATCGCATTGAATGGCGGAGCAGGCTCGAGGGGCTGAATGGCCTACTCCTGCTCCTATCTTCTATGTTTCTATGTTGCTATTCAATGTGTCGGCCGTGGCTCAGTGGGTAGCACGCTCACCTCTCTCTCAGAAGGTTTGCGGGTTCAAATCCCACTCCAGAGATTTGAGCACCAAATCAAGGCCGACACTCCAGTGCAGTAGTGAGGGAGTGCTGCACTGTCAGCGATGCCGTCTTTTGGAGGTTAAACCGAGGGGCCATCTGTCCTCTCAGGTGGATGCAAAAGATCGCACGGCACTATTCGAAGAAGAGGCGAGTTCGCTCGGTGTTCTGGCCAATAATCTTCCCTCAACCAAGACCTAAAACAGGATAAACATCACCAAAACAAATTATCTGGCCATTTATTTCATTGCTGTTCATGGGATCGTGCTGTGCTGTGCATTTCCTACATTGCAAAAACTACACTTTAAAAAAAGTCCTTAATCGGTTGTAAAACATGTTAGGAGTTGTTGAAAGGTACTATATAAATGTAAGTCATGCTTTTCTTTTTATTTTGCTCAGGTACTGATGTGAAGACTGGATTCTTCACATCAATGCAATAATACAACTGGAAGCCATTTGCAGCTTACCTCTCTTCACATAAGGCAGACAAGCACATGAAGCAGATGTTTCCACAACCTAGCCAGCTGTGGAGATGTTGACCAAGCTGAGAGTCGGAGCTGACTAAATCTCCTTTATGCTGCTCTCCAGCAAAGAGCCAGAAAGCCATTAGGAGGCCAGACTGTCCCGCCATCCAAAAAACCCAGCTGAACGGGTCCCCATTAAAATACAGCCGGCTTATACTTTGTTTTTCTTTTCCTGTGTTGTGCCTCACCAATACCCACTTGGCAAATGCTTACTGGCACAACCGCAAGGAAGCGGGAGGAAAAAAAAGAGAAGGAGCGAAAGAAAGAAGGAAAGAAAGAAAGACTTGCATTCATGCATATAGCGAGAGGGTTCGAGTACAGGAACAAGGATGCCTTGCTGCAGTTGTACAGGGCCTTGGTGAGACCACACCTTGAGTATTGTGTGCAGTTTTGGTCGCCTTATCTGAGGAAGGATGTTCTTGCCATGGAGGGAGTGCAGCGAAGATTCACCAGACTGATACCTGGGATGGCAGGAATGACATATGAAGAGAGATTGGGTCGATTAGGCTTATATTCGCTAGAGTTTAGAAGAATGAGAGGGGATCTCATTGAAACTTATAAAATTCTAACAGGACTAGACAGACTAGATGCAGGGAGGTTGTTCCCGATGGCGGGGGAGTCCAGAACCAGGGGTCACAGTCTAAGGATAAGGGGTAAGCCATTTAGGACTGAGATGAGGAGGAATTTCTTCACCCAGAGAGTGGTGAACCTCTGGAATTCTCTACCACACAAGGCAGTTGAAGTCAATTCATTAAATATATTCAAGAAGGAGTTAGATATATTTCTTAAGGCTAAAGGGATCAAGGGATATGGGGAGAAAGCAGGGTCAGGGTACTGAATTTGGATGATCAGCTCGAGGGGCTGAATGGCCTACTCCTGCTCCTATCTTCTATGTTTCTATGTAGCACCTTTCATGATCTCAGAACAACCCAAAGCACTTTAGAGGCAATTAAATACTTTTTGAAGTGTAGTCACTGTAGTAATGTAGGAAACGCGGCTGCCAATTAGCGCACAGCAAGATCCCACAAACAGCAATATAATAATGACCAGATAATTTGGTTCAAAAAGTCTCAGGATAAGGGGTCGGCCATTTAGGACTGAGATGAGGAGAAATTTCTTCACTGAGAGGCTGGTGAATCTTTGGAATTCTCTACCCCCAGAGGGCTGTGGAGGCTCAGCCCTTGAGTCTATTCAAGGCTGAGATCGATAGATTTTTGGGCACTAAGGGAATGAAGGGTGATGGGGATCGAGCGGGGAAAGTGGAGTTGAGGTAGAAGATCAGCCATGGTCTCATTGAATGGTGGAGCAGGCTCGAGGGGCCGCATGGCCGACTCCTGCTCCTAGATTGTACGTTCACACTTTCTCAATGTTCATGCCCCCAATAGTCGGATTTGCCCCCCATGCCTCCCCATCTCGTTATCCTGTATATAGTTCGCCCTCTGCTAATGCTCACAGTGCAGAGTGGTATGACTGAGACCGGGTAGTTGACATGCGTGGAGTGACAGGCACAGCGAGGCGCAGCATTCCTGCGAGCTGTCCAAAAGCTAGGCATTAGTTGGACTTGCGGCTTCACAACAAAAAAGACAGCAACGCAGATTTATACTTCTACAAATCTGGTTTGAGGAAAATATATTGCAGCTTTGGAGAGAAACCCGTTCATTCTAAACATGGACCTGAACAAATTAAAAATTATACATTTTTTTTTTAAAGGCACAGATGTTACTTGGGAATGGTCTGGTATAAAAAAAATCACACTTCTGCATCACTGATCACAGAGAAGCACCAGAAGACCGTCCTGATCTGACCCTTCATCCAAAGGAGAAGCTTAGACAAGGGCACGAGGTAGAAAGGAATAGAAGGGTATGCTGATAGGTTTATATGAAGAGGGTGTGGGAGGCGGTGCGGAGCATAAAAAACACCGGCATAGATCACTTGGTCAGTTTCTGTGCTGTAAGCTCTACGTTCAAAAAAAGTCAAATCAAAATCAATAACTTGATTCCACCTCCATCTCGCATGCTAGGGCCGCACTGGATGCCACACTCATGTGACCTCCCCAGACAGCACGGGCTGAACCTGCACGTCCGCATGTTCTCCAAGTAATTTGCGCTCGGCAGATGCTTCACTTGAGGATCTGGTAAAGCTTTCTTCCTACGAAGCTTCATTATTCAGCAGTGATGCCCACTGGGAATTCAGTCAAGTGTAATGGAGAGCGTGTTACATTTTAATACAACGTCCACTTGAGCGCAGAACATTACAATTATGATACCGGCCTTCCAAACTTGAGTAGAGTCACGATTTTAGGTGTTTAATCGAACGTTTTCAACAGATTCACAGCGATTCCCGTCAGCAAAACTTGTCTCCCAAATTCTGGAAACTGTACTTTAAATCAGTAATAATCTGCCCTTTGCAAACTTTAGGATCAACAGCTATGCATACTCAGTAATCTGCTTACTGGATTTACTGTAATCTTACACTACTATGCCACTGGATTGACCACATACTAAACACTTCTTACAGGCTAAATATTTCTTTACAATTAAATGGGAATTTTATAAATCCCTCCGTGACCTTGTTCTATATCACCTCCCGCATTCCCCATTCCTCTGATTCCAGCTTTCCGTCATTACCCCCTTCCTTTCGTCCCACCATTCGGGCTGCCAACCCTCCAGGATTGGCCTGGGAGTCTCCAGGAAGTAAAGATTAATCTTCAGGACAGTGTAACACCCAGGAGAAAAAAATCATGGAAAAAAGTTGTGTGCTTCTTTTCATTTTCTTTGAACACTTTCAATTTATTAGTTATAAAATTGTTGGAGCGGGGAAAGAAAAGGCTGTTTGACCGGGGTGGGGTGATTGGAGGCTGGAGTTCATGCAGTGAAACCCCCAGGAAGATGTCCACCCAGAGTTGGCGACCTTACCCACCATTGGTGGCGGACCTTCAGTCCCACACATTTGGAACACTCGCTCCCTCTCAGCACTTCCCACTTCTCTTCCTGCAAGAGCCATTCTTTTAACTGAGCTTTCAGTCGCTCTTAATCTATTCTTCCCTGGCCAGACATCAGTTTTCCACTCCCCTATTTTTAAAGCACCTCGCGTCTCTTGAAAAGGTGCTGCCCAAATGCAAACTGTTGTTGTTGAGAAAGTACGAGGCGTGACAGAATTCGGCAAGTATTTCAAGCACATTGACATAAATATGATTCGCTAAAGTCCATCATGGGCTATTATCCTTCTGAAGACAAGTCTCTGGAAAGTTACGCAGACTATATCAATTGGCAACACCCTTTATGCCTTTGACCTCGGTGTCCACTGGACTTGAATCATGACGCTAAGAACATAAGAAATAGGAGCAGGAGGTGGCCATACGGCCCCTCGAGCCTGCTCCGCCATTCAATAAGATCATGGCTGATCTTCGACCTCAACTCCAGCTTCCCGCACTATCCCCATATCCCTTAATTCCCCTAAAGTCCAAAAATCTATTGATCTCAGCCTTGAATATACTCAACAACTGAGCCTCCACAGCCCACTGGGGTAGAGAATTCCAATGACTCACAACTCTCAGTGAAGAAATTTCTCCTCATCTCAGTCTTAAATGGCCGCCGCCTTATCCTGAGACTATGCCCCCTAGTTCTAGACTCTCCAGCCAGGGGGAAAACAACCTCATATAAACCTAATCGACCCAATCTCTCCACAGAATCACAGAAACCCCACAGTGCAGATAGAGGCCATTTCGGCCCATCGAGCCTGCACCGACACATATCCCACCCCATCCCCGTAACCCCATGTATTTAATCCCCCTAACACTAAGGGTCAATTTATCATAGCCAATCAACCTAACCCGCACATCTTTGGACTGTGGGAGGAAACCGGAGCACCCGGAGAAAACCCACGCAAACACGGGGAGAATGTGCAAACTCCACACAGACAGTCGCCCGAGGCCGGATTCGAACCCGGGTCTCTGGCGCTGTGAGGCAACAGTGCTAACCACTATGCCTTATATGTTTCAATGAGATCACCTCTCATTCTTCTAAACTCCAGACAATATAGGCCCAATCTACTCAATCTCTCTTCATAGGACAACTCTTTCATTCCAGGAATCAATCTAGTGAACCTTCATTGCACCGCCTCTCAGGCAAGTATATCCTTCCTGGGTAAGGAGACCAAAACTGCACACAGTACTTGCAATGCTAGCAATGTAAAGCTCATGTTCTCGAGTCCACGGACTGTATCTCAGCATAAACTCAACTGGAAAATCCAGGAGCTTTTACACCTGTTGTGGGAGGGAAGGAGGTCGGCTGGGAACAATCTGTATTAAGAAATCTCCATGTTCCCTTTACTGGAAAGGGCAAATGACAGCTCATTAGCATAAGCGATTGCTTTTGGATGCGTGTAGTCGATTTTCTGGGCAAACTGCCAACGTTTTAACATTACAATTCAAGAAATATACACAGCTTCCTACCACACGCGGTTAAAAACTGTATCCTACAAAAAAAAAGTTTATATTTCATCTGCATAACTTCATACCATTTATATGTTACCACACGATTAAAATGGATGACTAATTATCTTGTACAGGATACGGGGCCAATCTGTGATTCATGGCAAGGCGAAACATCTCAAACTGCCATGAACAAGTCCATACATTTGTGACAGGTTGTGTGTGGGTTGAGCATTTTGAGCTATAGAGCTCGAAAGGTAATGTGTTGATGGGTACATGTTTGTCACTGGTGCTAACAGTGATGTGAAAAATTAAGAGCATCACACTAAAAGGGTACATTAATGCAGCCTTGCCTCAGTGATAGCACTCCCGCCTCCGAGTCAGAAAACTTGTCAGTTCAAGCCCCACGCCAGAGGCTTTGAGCGCATAATCTAAGGCTGACACTCCAGTGCAGTACTGAGGGGGCCCCGCTGCACTGACGGAGGTGCCGTCTTTCGGATGAGATGTTAGGCGTCTGCTCTTTCTGCAGGTGTGCTTAAAAGATGCCACAGCACTATTTGGAGAGCAGGGGAGTTCTCTCCGGTGCCCTGATCATTATTTATACCTCAACTAATAATGCAGATTATCCAGTATTAATCTCATTGCTGTTTGCGGGAGCTTGCTGGGAGGGGATATAGAACTGGAGAACATTTTCCTTATACTATAATAAGTTGGCTTAAGGATGATCTTTTTTGCGTCTTGGCAGCAATACCCCAGCATTTCGCTCTCCTGGCTAGGCTCCCGTGCTATATCCTCTGTATATTTGAGGTCACCAATACTCTGCTGCCCGTGTGCTAACTCGCACCATGTTCCATTCACCCATCGCCCCTGTGCTCGCTGACCTACAGTGGCTCCCGGTTAAGCAACACCTCGATTTTAAAATTCTCATCCTTGTTTTCAAATCCCTCCATGGCCTCGCCCCTTCCCTATCTCTGTAACCTCCTTCAGCCCTACAACCCTCCGAGGTCTCTGCACTCCTCCAATGTTGGCTTCTTGATGGTTGACGGCCACCAATGGTTGAGCGATTATAATCAGGGATGCTCAAGAGGGCAGTATTTGAGGAACGCAGATATCTCGGGGGGGTTGCAGGGCTGAAGGAGATTACAGAGATAGGAAGGGGTGAGGCCATGGAGGGATTTGAAAATAATATTGAAAATTTTAAAAACCGAGGTGTTACTTAACCGGGAGCCAATGTAGGTCAGCAAGCACAGGGGTGATGGGCGAACGGGACTTGGTGCGAGTTAGGGCACGGGCAACCAAGTTTTGGATGACCTCAAGTTTACATAGGGTAGAATGTGGGAGGCCAGACAGGGGTGCGTTGGAATAGTCAAGTCTAGAGGTAACAAAGGCATGGATGAGGGTTTCAGCAGTGGATGAGCTGAGGCAGGGGCGGAGATGGGCAATGCTCCAGAGGTGGAAGTAGGCGGTCTTATTTATGCCATGGATATGTGGTCGGAAGCTCATTTCAGGGTCAAATATGACACCAAGGTTGCGAACAGTGTGGTTCAGTCTCAGACAGATGTTAGGGAGAGGGATGGAGTCGATGGCTAGGGAACGGAGATTGTGGCGGGGACCGAAAACAATGGCGTCGGTCTTCCCAATATTTAATTGGCGTGAAAGAGGTGATATCGAATCAGCCGCCCATTATTTACTCCTGCTCGAGCTTCCTTCACATTGAAGTCAACGGAAGGGAAAGTTCGGTTAGGGTGTATGATGGTCGGATGATTCGATATCGCCCATTTAACACCATCTCCCAAAGTTACAATCAAAACCCCCCACTGTAGTGTAAGTACCTTTAAGAGAGAACTACTTTTACAGGTCCTGTATACTGTAGTACCGGCAGTGACCACACCTGTATATAAGCCTTGAGCAGGCATCTGTACTGTTAGTCTTTAGACTACCCTCCTCCAGTAAACACCTGTTGATTGTTAATCTACAGCTTCCGTCTAGTTATTGAAGAACACCATACCTTAAGATTTACGGATTCAGCAGTGGCGACGAGGTCGATTTGAATCTACCTGCAACTCTGCATTTCCTTCCAAGGATTCGATCCAGGAGGACGGTGGAAGAAAGTCGAGGCCAGAAGCACGGGCGTCGACCACGAGCAACCGCCCAGTCATCCGGCAGAGAGAGTGAACATCGCAGGGGAGGCTGTTGAGAGCTGGGCTTGGTTCTCCAGCCACGACGATCCAGCAATAGACTGGCAACAGGTACAGCGCAGACCATTCCCGGACAGCGGCGGCTGGAGCCGACCGACAGCACAGAAAAGGCCGAGCAGCGTCGACGGGGTAAGAGAGAGGGTAGAGCGCACAAGGCGCATCCAGGGGTTGAAGACCGAGCGGCGTCGACGGAAAACAAAAAGAGAGAGAGGGTAAAGAACAGCCGGGGTTCAGGACCGAGCGGCGGCAATGAGAGAGGCGCACAGGAGAACGCGCAGAGTGCAGCCAGGGCTCAAGGGCGGAGCAGCATCCGCGGGGAAAGAAAGGGAGCGCAGGAGATGCCATTTGAGCCGCGGAGAAGGGAGAGCGCTCCATTTGAGCCGCGGAGAAGAAGGGAGAGCGCGGGAGACGCCATTTTTGAAGCCGCAGCGGAGAAGAAGGGCGAGCGCGGGAAGAAAGGAAAGCGCGGGAGACGCCATTTTGAGCCAGCGGAGAAGGGAGAGCATGGGAGACACCATTTTAGAAAGTCTAACCACACCCAGGGATGCCGAAGAGTGGCAGTGTCACTGCGTTCGACAATGAAGTCAAAGATTGGGCGACATATGTGGAACGCATTGAGGTGTACTGCAAGGCGAATGAAGTGCCAGATGCCAGGAAAGCACTGGTTTTGTTGAATTCCATGGGTGCAAAAACGTATGGCTTACTGCGAAACCTAATAACCCCAGAGAAGCCAGTGGATAAGGATTTCAAAAGCATAGTGGAAATCCTACAGGACCACTTAAACCCCACACCACTGCTGATAGCAGAAAGATTTAAGTTCCACAAAAGGAACCAGCAGAAAGACAAAAGTAATGCTGAGTATTTAACGGAACTGCGCAAGCTATCGAAACACTGCCAGTTTGGAATGGGACTAGCAGATACGTTAAGGGACAAGTTTGTGTGTGGGCTTCAAAGTGAAGGAACCCAGAAACGGCTTCTATCAGAAAAGGATCTTACGCTGGACAAGGCTTTCAGCATGGCAGTATCACACGAAGCAGCCGCACGGGGCGCTGCAGTGATACAACGGAGACTGCAAGAATATGGCACCAATGAAATGTCATATGGAGCAGGGAAGTGTTATCGCTGCGGCAGAACAACACACGACCAGAAGGATTGTTGGTTCAAAGACCAAGTGTGCAGACAGTGTGGAAAAGCAGGACACATAGCAAGAGTCTGCAGGTCAGGGAAGAAAACCAGCAGCAAGAAATCTCCACAGGAGAAGTACAAAAAGGTACATAAGGTGATGGACAGTAGTTCAGACGAACAGAAAAGTGATACAGACTCCGGAAGCAAGGAGCTGGGTTGTCTGAAATGACATAATGTAATCAAAATGGAGGATCACCAGACTATCTGGGTCACGCTCAAGATAGACGGAGTCCAAGTGAAAATGGAATTGGACACAGGATCAGCCCTAACAGTCATAAACCGAAGGGACTACAAGCGGCTATTCTCACATATACCCTTGAAAGCTACAGAGATTGTCTTGAAGACGTACACGGGGCAAAAAGTCTACCCGAAAGGAAAAATAAGGGTGAACGTGATATACAAAGGCCAGGAAATACCAAAAATGGACCTATATGTATTGCCAGATGGAGGACCACCACTACTAGGACGTGAATGGATCCGGAAGATACAATTAGATTGACATTCCATACAGGCACTGAAGGTTGAGGCCAAAAAGGATGACGACGTCACACCTGGACGACTGTCAAAAATGCTAACTGACGCACAAGAAGTATTCCAGGAGGGACTCGGAACACTAAAAGGCATAACAGCGACGATTCAAATAGAGGAAAATGCAAGCCCAAAGTTTTTTAAGGCCAGGCCGGTGCCTTATGCGATCCAACCAGCCGTCGAAGCAGAGCTGGAAGGTTTGGAACGTTCAGGAGTACTGTCCAAAGTGGACTGGAGCGAGTGGGCTACACCCATCGTTCCTGTAATTAAGAGGTCGTTGAGTAATACGCCTGGGGAACCAAAGAAGGTCTGCATCTGTGGGGATTTTAAGGTGACAGTGAACCCAGTCCTTCACATGGTACAATATCCGCTTCCACGGATTGAAGATATTTTTGCCTCGCTATCCGGAGGTAGACGCTTCACTAAGATTGATCTGGCCCAGGCGTACCTGCAAATGGAGGTAGAAAAAGCCTCGAAACAATACCTCACGATCAACACTCATAAAGGTCTCTACCAATACAACCGGCTGGTGTTCGGGGTAGCTTCGGCTCCGGCTATTTGGCAAAGGGCAATGGATCAAGTCCGGCAAGGGATTTCAGGGACCCAGTGTTATTTGGACGACATCCTGGTCACGGGCGAAAATGACAGTGATCACCTCGCCAACCTGGAGCAGGTGCTCACTAGATTAAAGGAATATGGGCTACGAGCTAATCGCCACAAGTGCGAGTTTTTCCAGAAGCAGATCTCGTATTGTGGCCACGTTATTGATGAAGAGGGGTGACATAAGTCCCCTGAAAAGATTGAGGCAGTAGTCAAGGCTCCAGCACCGAAAAATGTGTCACAACTGAGGTCGTTCCTCGGGCTGGTGAACTACTACCATAAGTTCTTACCAAATTTGTCTACAGTATTACACCCACTGAACACCCTACTGCAACAGGGGTACCATGGAAGTGGAATGACGAATGTAAATGAGCTTTCCAGAAGTGCAAAGAATTGATCACATCAAAAGAGGTGTTGGCCCATTTCAACCCAGCACTACCAATTCGGTTGGCGTGTGATGCATCACCCTATGGTATTGGAGCGGTGCTGTCGCACAAATTCCCAGATGGGTTGGAGAGGCCAGTAGCCTTTGCGTCTCGGTCACTAACCTCAGCCAAGCGCAACTACACCCAGATTGACAGGGAGGCCCTTAGCCTAGTATGGGGAGTAAAAAAATTCAACCACTATCTGCATGGGCAGAAGTTCACCTTGCTGACTGACCACCAACCACTTGTCTCCATCTTTAATCCAAAGAAGGGCGTTCCGGTGATGACTGCACAACGGCTACAAAGATGGTCACTTTTTCTAGGGGCGAACCAATATGAAATAGAGTATAAGGGCACGAAACAGCATGGAAACGCTGATGGGCTATCACGCCTGCCACTGCCTACTGTGGAGGAAGCACCAGCAGTGGACCCTATCGAAATATTTTATTCGTCGATAATTGAACGCTTGCCAGTAACTAACGCGGATATAGAGAAGGAGACCCGAAATGATCCGGCACTGTCTCGGGTATATGATTTGATGGTGAAGGGATGGCCAACACATGGCGACTCACTGTTACCAGCATTCTCATCCAGAAGAGAACAGCTGTCAGTATGCCAGGGGACAGTGATGTGTGGATCCCGAGTGGTAATTCCACCCAAGTTAAGGGAGAGAGTGCTCAATGAGCTTCACGAAGACCATCTGGGAGGAGTGAAAATGAAAAGCCTTGCTAGGGCTTATGTGTGGTGGCCGGGGATTGATCAACAAATCGAGGACCTAACAAAGAGCTGCTCAGGATGCCAGAAGGTCCAAAATGCACCACCACATGCCCCTCTACAGCCATGGGAGTGGCCCTCCTCTCCATGGCAACGGGTACATATTGATTTTGCTGGTCCATTCATGGACTCAATGTTCTTAATAGCAGTGGATGCGCACTCGAAATGGCCTGAGGTAATCAAAATGTCCTCCACCACTACAGAGAAAACGATTGCAGTCCTATGGACCATATTTGCCAGGAGCGGCTTGCCAGAGCAGATTTGCTCTGATAACGGACCACAGTTTGTGTCCGAAGACTTTCGGAATTTTGTGAGAAGGAATGGGGTAAGGCATTACGGCCTAGAAATTCATTAAGGCGCTGCCAGCTTTGCGGCCAGTTACCGCCTAAAGAGGGCTTCTGCGCCAAAAATGAGTTTGCGCTGATATTCAGCGTAGCGGTATTGGCGGCAGTAGCCATTAGCGCTGCGCCGGCACCGATGACGTCATCGGTGTGCGCAGTGCCCCGGTTTCGCCGCGAAACCGGCCCGATCCCCATATTTAGTAGCGGCCGCCTCCTCGAAGCGGCCGCAAACAGCGACCAGAAAACGGGGCCGTGCTGTAGCCTTAGTGGGGCGCTTTAAAGGGGAAGGTGCGGCCGGCCGCTTTTTCGGCGGCCGCCTGCCCGCACCTCCTTCCCCGGCCTCCTCCACCCCCCCCACCCGTGGCATTGCCGGCTGCTTTCCGCAAACCCGGCACTTCTCCGTGGTGCCGGGCTCATTTGCCGGCACTCTCCAGCGGCGATCTCCCCGTTGCAGGCAGCTCCCCCTTAAGAGAAGGAGGAGGCCTGCAGTACCGCAGCCTGCCGCTCCGCAGCGGCTGGCGCAGCGGCACCAAGAGCGCTGAAATTCAGTGTCAGCACCCCAAGCGGAGGCGGGCACACCCTGGTATAGCGCCCGGTTCCGAATTGGGGCGCAAACACTGAATATCTGACGATCGCTAATGGCTCCCCGCCCAGCGCTAACTTTTGGGCGCGAGCGAGCTGGCCGCCCCAAAGTGAATTTCTAGGCCTCCACATCCGCCCCGTATCATCCAGCCACAAATGGATTGGCTGAGAGGTTCGTACAAACCTTTAAAAAGGCAATAAGGGCCATGTGCAATGATGACATTCCACTACAGCATAAGGTGGACAATTTCCTGTTAGCCTACAGAAATGCGACACATGCAGTTACCAACCAGACCCCGGCCATGATGTTCTTTAACCGAAGGTTGAGATCTCGTATGGATTTGCTCAGACCAAATGTGCGAAGAAATGTTGAGGATAAGCAATTCCAGCACATCAATGAGAAGCCGACAAGGAGCTTCAATGTAGGACAACCAGTCTTGGCCCGCGACTACCGAACAGAGAAATGGCAACCCGGAACGATATGCACACGGCAGGGGCCACTAATGTACACAGTGGATGTCGGGGAGAACATTGTGAGACGCCACGTCGACCAGATCCTAGCGTCACAGGAACGAGTCAACCCCATGTCTCGCGTACCTGGGGATGAACCCAACATACCGGTAGCATCTACCCCAGAAACAGTAGCAGCGGAAACTGATGAACTAACCGACAAAAGGGGGCCAGAATCACCTCCGCACCAAGAACAAGACACTCAGGAAAGGCGCTATCCAGAAAGGATCAGGAAGCCGCCCCAAATACTGAATCTATAAATGGACTATTTCAGTTAAATGTGCATGTTAAAGTGTTAACTGTTATTTGAATGTTATGGGTACTGTTAATCTAAAAGGGGAGGAATTGTAGTGTATGTACCTTTAAGAGAGAACTACTTTTACAGCTCCTGTATACTGTAGTACCGGCAGTGACCACACCTGTATATAAGCCTTGAGCAGGCATCTGTACTGTTAGTCTTTAGACTACCCTCCTCCAGTAAACACCTGTTGCTTGTTAATCTACAGCCTCCGTCTAGTTATTGAAGAACACCATACCTTAAGATTTACGGATTCAACACCCACCACTGTCTGAATTCACACGCTTTAAATGGAACTGGCGCGAGGGGAGTGAAAACTGAAAATAAAAACATTACGGAAAGCAAAAACAAAGAGCCAAAAATAACCGCAATAGAATCATGCTCATCTTTGCACCCACACAGATAACATTAGCAGACAGTTGTATATTCATCACAGTAAACTCATGCCAGACAAGAGACAGCTCCTGATGCTGGCACAAAGAGCGGGTAGATAGCAGTCACTTACAGTCTTAATCTTAAATCCAGCTAATTTGAAGGATTTAGTTCCCAGGATCAGAAGAACAACCTAATGCAATGACAGAATTATATCATAGAATCATACAGCACAGAAGGAGGCCATTCAGCCCATCGTGCCTGTGCCGGCTCTTTGAAAGATCTATCCAATTGGTCCCACATGCCTGCTCTTTCCCTGTAGCCCTGCATTTTTTTTTTCCATTTTAAGTACATATCCACTTTGAAAGTTACTATTGAATCTGCTTCCACCACCCTTTCAGGCAATGTATTCCAGATCATAACTTGCTGCGTAAAAAATTCTCCTCATTTGCCCCTTAGTTTTTTTGCCGATTATCTTAAATCTGTGTCCTCTGGTTGCCAATCCTCCTGCCACTGGAAACAGCTCCTCCCTGTTTACTCTCTCAAAACCCCTCTGAATTTCAAACAACTCTATTAAATCTCCCCCTAACCTTCATTGCTCCAAGGAGAACAACTCCAGCTTCTCTCGTCTCTCCACATAACTGAAGTCCCGCATCTCTGGTACCGTTCTGGTCAATCTCCTCTGCACCCTCTCCAAGGCTTTGACATCCTTCCTAAAGTGCGGTGCCCAGAATTGGACACATGTGATAATATTGAAGAGGTATTATTGGTTCAGAGCAAGCAGCTACCATATTTACAAAATCCTCCTTGTTATTCTGATGACTGGAAGTATTTAGATGCTTAATGAGGACTTGGTTTTGAAGCAGCCTCATCAAATGAGAAAGAAATTCTATTACGCTAAATCAGCACTTCTCACACTTTGTAGAGATAAAGACGGTGAGGGTCTGATAATCAACTAGTGTGGAAAAAGATGGTCGTGGACCATTGCCGAGGCTGCTGTCAAGATAGGTAGGAAGTCTCATAGCATGATTACTGAGAACTGAACCAAATGCAAAACCATGTTAAATACATTTTTTATGGTCTTACAGGGGTTTGATGTGCGTTGGGTTCTGTGGACTGAAGTGAAGAGGATAAGGGGAGGGGAGAAGGAAGCGAGGGAGAGTCAGACAAAGAGAGAAAGTGTGAGGGAGAGAGAGAGACGGAACGAAAAAAGGAAAAGAATTAAGGAAAGGAATGAAGGCGAAAAGGAAGGAGAGAGGAGAGGAGATAGGAAAGAAAGAAATCCCCAATGTAACAAAAGTGGAGCACTGGAGAGAGGCCTTGCCTTAAGGCTAAAGGGATCATTAAGGCTAAAGGGATCAAGGGATATGGGGAGAAGGCAGGGACAGGGTACTGAATTTGGATGATTAGCCATGATCTCATTGAATGGCGGAGCAGGCTCGAAGGGCCGAATGGCCTACTCCTGCTCCTATCTTCTATGTTTCTATGTTTCGATGAGCACCACAGCAGTGACATGAGATGGTTCTGTGAAGAGACCTAGTTGGAAACTGATCTTTTCTCCTGCTGCAATGAAAGTGCTGCCTTTAAGGGGAAGCTGAATCTGACAGAAACTGTGAGAATTAATTAAGCAAAGTTTTGACAGCACAACCCTTGTTAAAGGAAACATAGGACCATTCAACAAGTTCGTGTCCCTTTTTTCTGTACACATTGGAATCAGGCCTGAATAGAGGAGCTGTGTCGGCCCGCAGTAGAGCGACAACATCAGCACTCTCGTGCTGCTTATCTCCGCCCACCTCCCCCACAACAACCAACGCAGATGTACTATCAGTACAGTTCAGAGCGGAATTACCTGAGTCAGATTCACATCCATTGTTTGCCCCCCCCCCACTTTCTCTGCTCCTCATTGTTAAGACGTTGACTCACACTGGTTAAAGGAGTAGCTGAGCCTCGCAGAGCAGGAAAAAGTCCCAGGTTCAATCCCCACTCTCCCTGATCTCGGCTGGGGCGGTGATCGGGAGGCAACTAGCCTCAGCACCTCTGCTGGGGGAGGATTTAAAAAAAATTATACATATAAAAAGTTAGTAACAGCAGCCTAGATTTCCATTCTTCATCGCTCTGCTGTGCTCACGTGGACTTAAGGTGAGGAAAGGACCAGTGGGGTCCTTTACTCACCTTACACACAAAGGGTGGTAGAAGTTTGGAACTCTCTTCCGCAAACAGCAATTGATGCTGGATCAATTGTTAATTTTAAAACAGGGATTCATACTTTCTTAGGCAGTCCCTCGGAACCGAGGATGATTTGCTTCCACACTATAAATGAGTTCTCGGGTGACTGATGAGTCCAATGCGGGACCTACGGTCTCTGTCACAGGTGGGGCAGACGGTGGTTGAAGGGGCGGGTGGGTTGGGGTTCTTGGGTTGACGTGCGCTCCTTTCGCTGTTTGCGCTTGGCTTCTGCTTGCTCCCGGCGAAGAGACTCGAGGTGTTCGGCGCCTTCCCGGATGCTTCTCCTCCACTTTGAGCGGTCTTGGGCCAGAGATTCCCAGTTGTTGGTGGGGATGTTACACTTTTTCAAGGAGGCTTTGAGGGTGTCCTTGAAGTGTTTCCTCTGCTCACCTGGGGCTCCCTTGCCGTGTTGGAGCTCTGAGTAGAGCGCTTGTATTGTGATTGATAACTTTTTGTTAACTAAAGGTATTAAGGGATGTGGGCCAAAAGCCAAATATGGAGTTAGGCCGCAGATCAGCCATGATCTCACTGAATGGCGGAGCAGGCTCAAGGGGCTGAATGACCTACTCCTGTTCCTATGTTCCTTCTGCTTGGCTGTGATTAGAGTTGCCAATTCTGCTTGGACACAGTTCTGGAGGTTTCATCATGTGTTACTGCCTTTAACTGCCCCACTCAGTCAAACAGCCTTCCCCGCAGCCCGCCCCCATCTCCAATATTTTTCTAACTAATAAACAAAAAAGTGTTCAAAGCAAATGTAAAAAAGAACACTTAAAAAAAAAAATACTGTTATAAATCTCATCATTCATCAAGAAACTACTCGTGAAATAACGCTGGACGACCAGCTGGTGGCGCTGTCCAAGGAGTATAAATATGCGGGCGTCGGCCCCAGCTTTCCAGGAACATTTTGTAAGACAAGGAACTAGTGAAGTACAACTAGACCTCCATGTTCTGAAACAAGTTGATTAAAGCCTTGCTTTACGCTCAAACCAAGTGCGTAGTGAGTTTTATTACGTCAAATACCGCTATGACTTTTTCTCCTGGGTTTGTTTGCAGCACCGTCTAGAAGATTCATCTTTAATTCCAGGAGGGTTGGCAACCAACATTCCCCCTAAGTTGCGTAGTCGCGCAGGCCGGGACCGGCTTCTCCGATGTTACATTTCTGTGAGTGGGCCACGCACCCAAAAAATAAAATTATGGGGGAACATTGTTGGCAACCCGAGCTGTGATGCCCCTTCACAGCAACTTTGGTGAGGTACAGGAGGGTAACCTATGGAACTGTACCCCAGCAAAATATATGTCTTCAGAAAAGGGTGATGGGAGAAGATTGGTGGGAAAAGTGAGGAAGGAGGGGGTTGAGTGGAAGTGGGAAAAGGAAATTACTAAACTTGATAGAGCAAATGATTGTATTTCTTCATTATTCACTGCACACTGTTGACCGAGCTCTTTCTAAGTTATAAAATACAGATATTCCAGCAACATGGCCTGTGGGGACTGCTGTATGGTGCCTGAATTATATAGCATATTACCAACTGTTAATCATCTACAGTTCTGGATCGGTAATTTGAAAGTGTACATATTCAAGGCCTGACAATTGGGCTTCAGGGGAAAGTAACCTTATGGCAAATTTCTGTGGTTTAGATGCCATCACCTCAGCTTCGAGTTACCTGCTTTTACATAAATGGGACCCAATAAAACAAATGTGAAAAGAGGATGTTTCCCCTGGCTGGGGAGTCTCGAACTAGGGGGGGTCACAGTCTCAGGATAAGGGGTCGGCCATTTAGGACTGAGATGAGGAGACATTTCTTCACTCAGAGGGTGGTGAATCTTTGGAATTCTCTACCCCAGATGGCTGTGGAGGCTCAGCCGTTGAGTATATTCAAGACAGAGATCGATAGATACTAAGGGAATCAAGGGATATGGGGATAGTGCAGGAAAGTGGAGTTGAGGTAGAAGATCAGCCATGATCTTATTGAATGGCGGAGCAGGCTCGACGGGCAAATGGCCGACTCCTGCTCCTATCTCTTATGTTATGTTCTTCTGATTTCTCGCCTTGCATGAAGCCCATGCTTCAATTCATTAGCGATGAAGTATTTAAACTCCCAAATAACAAGAGAAAGTGCTGGAAACACTCAGCCGGTCATCGAGGAGAGAGAAACAGAGTCACTTTCTGTTGTTATTTCAGATTTCCAGCATCCGCAGTATTTTGCTATTGTTTAAACTCCCAGTTTGCTAATTATTGAGCTAAAAAGCAATTTTCCCCACACATATTTTTCAGTTGACAGCGCTAAAGTCACCAAGGTGAAACGGTCGGTCGTCCACCAGCTGATTTCTCTCACTCCCATTTGCAATAATTAAGCCATAATGGCCGCACGCGCATGCCGTTAAACTAAATTGCGGTTGGTATTGTTGACTGAATTGAAAAGGCCAAAAGGTCGAACTCAGCCTTTCAAACATATCCCTCCCGTTGCCAAAGCAGGTCCATTAGGATGACACTGTACACATTTTCAGTGCTTTCCTTCCTGGTACACTCCAACACTGCCTTCGTGAAAAATGCTGGCAAAGGAAGGGATTTTTTTTTTTAAGAACATAAGAAATAGGAGCAGGAGTAGGCCATTCCGCCCTTCAATAAGATCATGGGTGATCTTCTACCTCAACTCCACCTTCCCGCACTATCCCCATATCCCTTGATTCCCTTAGTATCCAAAAATCCATCGATCTCAGTCTTCAATATACTCAACGACTGAGTGTTCACAGCTCTTTGGGCTGGAGAATCCCAAAGATTCACAACACTTTAAGTGAAGAAATGTCTTCTTAACCTCAGTTCTTTCTTGGAGGGTGTTTTTTTTTCCCATCAGGATAATGCCTTTTGGGAGGGAAGCATTCCATTTCAACAAGATTCGCGTGGCAAACTGTTTATTTCACGAAGGCAGTGCCTATTAAAGAATAAAACTTTTAGATGAAACCTGGTGACGTCCTCAGTATGTCCCCAAGCCCCCTCACAGCCAATGGATTATTGTTACCTTGTGGGCAAACGTGGCAGTCAGCAAGGACCCACAAACAGCAAATAAATTGTGTGCAGTTCTGGTCGCCTTATCTGAGGAAGGATGTTCTTGCCATGGAGCGAGTGCAGCGAAGATTCACCAGACTGATACCTGGGATGGCAGGAATGACGTATGAGGAGAGATTGGGTCGATTGGGCTTGTATTCGCTAGAGTTTAGAAGAATGAGAGGGGATCTCATTGAAACTTATAAAATTCTAACAGGACTAGGCAGACTAGATGCAGGAAGGATGTTCTCGATGGCGGGGGAGTCCAGAACCAGGGGTCACAGTCTAAAAATAAGGGGTAAGCCATTTAGGGCTGAGATGAGGAGGAATTTCTTCACCCAGAGAGTGGTGAACCTGTGGAATTCTCTGCCACACAGGGCAGTTGAGGCCAATTCATTAAATATATTCAAGAAGGAGTTGGATATATTTCTTGAGGCTAAAGGGATCAAGGGATATGGGGAGAAAGCAGGGACAGGGTACTGAATTTGAATGATCAGCCATGATCTCATTGAATGGCGGAGCAGGCTCGAGGGGCCGAATGGCCTACTCCTGCTCCTACCTTCTATGTTTCTAAAAGAACCATCACATCATTCACTTTTAGTGCTTGGGTTGAGGGAGGAATATTGGCCAGAACACCAGGAGAACTGCCTGCACTGCTTTGAATAGTACCACGCCATCTTTCACATCAACCCGAGCAGGTAAATGGGGAGCTCGGTTTAACGTTTCATCTCAAATGTTATGCTAAATCTTTATAAAACACTGGTTAGGCCTCAGCTAGAGCACTGGGTTCAATTCTAGGCACCACACTTTAAGAAGAACGTCAAGGCCTTGGAGAGGCTGCAGAGGAGATTTCCTAGAATGATTCCGGGGATGAGGCACTTCATCAGTTATAAAATAAAGACTTGCATTTATATAGCGCCTTTCATGACCACCGGACATCTCAAAGCACTTTATGGTCAATTAAGTACTTTTGAAGCGGAATCACCGTTGTAATGCGGGAAATGCGGCAGCCAATTTGCGCACAGCAAGCTCCCACAAACAACAATGTGATAATCTGTTTTTGTTATGTTGGTTGAAGGATAAGTATTAGCCAGGATACCTCCCCTGCTCTTCTTCAAAATAGTGCCACGGGATCGTTTACGTCCACCTGAAAGAGCAGACGAGGCCTCGGTTTAATATCTCATCTGAAAGACGGCACCTCAGACAGTGCAGCACTCACTCAGCGCTGCATTGGGAGTGTCAGCCTAGCTTTGTGTGCTCAAGTCCCTGGAGTGGGATTATGAACCCACAACCTTCTGACTCAGTTGGCAAGTGTGATACCAACTGCGCCACAGCTGACACATGCTAAAAGACTGGCGAAACTGGGGTTGTTCCCCTTAAAGCAGAAGTTTAAGAGAAGATTTGATAGAGGTGTTCAAAATCATGAATGGTTTTGATAGAGTAAATAAGGAGAAACTGTTTCCAGTGGCAGGAGGGTCGGTAACCAGAGGACACGGATTTAACGTGATTGGCAAAAGAACCAGAGGCGAGATGAGCATTTTTTTTTTAACCCAGCGAGTTGTTGTGATCTGGAATGCGCTGCCTCAAAGGGCGGTGGAAGCAGATTCAATAGTAACTTTCAAAAGAGAACAGGATAAATATATGAAGGGAGAAGATTTACCAGTCTATGGGAAAAGAGCAGGTTAGTGGGATTAATTGGATAGCTCTACCAAAGAGCCAGCACAGACATGATGGGCGGAATAGTCTCCTTCTGTGGTGTATCATTCTATGATGCTGTGAATAACTCAGTACTCCACTGAAGTGTCAGCCTAGACTATATACTCAAGTCCCAGAACTCACAGCCTTTTCGCCCAAAGGCACGAATAACACTACGGAGGCAAAGTGACACTAAGGCTGCGATATTGACAGGGGCGGGTTGCGTAGGCGGGGAGTGGGGGAAGAGGGAGGGGCGGAGTTCCGGAGAGGAATCCTCGCACGCCGTGGCAGTCAATTTGGGCACCACAAGGTCCCACAAACAGCAGTGAGATAATGACCAGGTAATCTGTTTTAGTGATATTGGTTGAGGGCTAAATATTTGATTCATATAGTTAACTGATTGGTTGAGTGGGTAGCACTCTCGCCTCGAGTCAGAAGGACGTGGGTTCAAGTCCCATTCTCAGAGATTGGAGTACAAAATCAAGGCTGACACTCCAGTGGAGTACTAAGGGAGCGCTGCAGTGTCGGAGGTGCCGTCTTTCACGCGAGATGTTAAACTGAGGACCTGTCTGCTCTCTCAGGTGGACGTAAACGATCCCATGGCACTATTTTGAAGAAGAGCAGGGGAGTTCTACCTGGTATCTTGGCCAATATTTATCCCTCAACCAACACCTAAAAAACAGAAGATCTGGTCATTTATTTAATTGTTCTTTCTGGGAGCTTGCTGTGGGGAAATCGACTGCTGTGGTTCCTACAGTACAACAGTGACTACTTTTCAAAAGTACTTCATTGGCTGTAAAGCGCTTTGGGACTCCGGAGGTCGTGAAAGGCGCTACAGAAATGCAAGTCTTTCTTTTCTTTACCCCTGAAAATGTGCGAATTCTGGCAGAATTGGGTCGGCTCCCTTTTCGTCCCCCGAGTTGTCCTCCGAGCCTCGATGCTTGTCAACATCGTCACGTATGTAACTCCTCAACTTAGAATCAGTCCAAATCCATCAGATTTATTATTGGAAACCTGCTTGGTGATTGCTGCCTTTAATCAACGATGCCGAGTTCTTCACGATTCCCGACTGGCTGAGTGATGGTAGCTGTCATTCCCCGACACTGGCGCACTCCGGTCGACCCAGTCAGCCGCTGCTCCCTGACTAATTTATTTCCTTGAAGCATTTAGCGCTGGCTGTGCCAATGAAAGCGGCTAGAACTCGAGAAAAGCCAAGAGACACTAATGTGTTCGGCAAGGAAATTTATCAGGAGGGGTCCAGGAAGCAACGCTGGGGTTACTAAGCGGGAGAAAGATATACAATGGTTCGTAACTCACAGCCGAGCTGTCAATCTGACCAGCTTTAATTAATTGTCCTCTCCGTGTCCAAGCAGTGCCTGTGTGAGCCTTGTCTGCGATGCTCCTATACTTAATCATACCTAGTTAACCAAGCTAGATCCCAGAGTGTCAGCAATTATTGATATCGGGGAGACAAGGAGACAAGCAGCAGTCCTCTTGCCTCGCCATAGAAAACTTTGTGTTGACAGCGAAAGTCAGAATAAACAAAAACAAAAATCGCACCTTTCCAAAATACACTAATAATATAGGTTTATCTGAATTTAGGAGCATTAGGAACAGGAGGAGGCCATTCAGCCCCTCGAACCTGTTCAGCCATTCAATGAGATCATGGCTGATCACGGTGGCCTAGTGGTTAGCACTGTTGCCTCACAGCGCCAGGGACCCGGGTTCGAATCCAGCCTCGGGCGACTGTCTGTGTGGAGTTTGCACATTCTCCCCATGTTTGCGTGGGTTTTCTCCGGGTGCTCCGGTTTCCTCCCACAGTCCAAAGATGTGCGGGTTAGGTTGATTGGCCATGATAAATTGACCATTAGTGTTAGGGGGATTAAAATATGTGGGGTTACGGGGATAGGGTGGGATATGTGTTGGTGCAGGGGTTACAGGGATCGGGTGGGATATGTGTCGGTGCAGGCTCGATGGGCCGAAATGGCCTCTATCTGCACTGTGGGGTTTCTGTGATTCTGTGTGATTCTGTGATACCTGCCTTTGCGCCATATCCCTTGATACCGTAACCCAACAAAAACCGATTGATCTTAAGTCTTGAAAGCTCCACGGCCTTTTGGGAGGAGAGAATTTCAGATTTCGACAAACCTTTGTATGGAAAAAAGTGCTTCCTGATTTCCCTCCTAAATGACCTGGCTCTAATTTTAAGATAACAACAGAAAACGCTGGAAAAACTCAGCAGGCCAGGCAACATCCGTGGAGAGAGAAACAGAGTCAACGTTTCGGGTCGAAACCCTTCGTCAGAACTGAGAAAAAAAGGCAGGAAATTAAAGAGATTAAAAGGCAGTTTGGGGGCTGGGAAATGGGGGAGGGGATGAAAGAAGAGACATTAAGAGATATTCAAGGCGAGACGAGATGGTAATAGGACAGGTAAAGAAACAGACAATGGCTCGAGATGAAGCGCTGGCAGAGTGAGAGACAGCTGCCATGTGGGAGAGAGAGGAAAAAAAAGGAAAAGGCACAAACCAAAAGTGTGGATAAAAAATAATTTTAAGATTATTGTCCCCTCGTTCTTGACTTCCCCCATTAGAGGAACGAGTTTCTCTGTATCTAACCTATCCAATCCATTTAACGTTTGAAACACCTCGATCAGATCACTCCTCCATCTCCTAAGCTCCAAGAAATACAAGCCAAGTTTATGCACCCAGTCCTCATAATTTAACCCTTTTAGCCCCGGTATCATTCTGGTGAATCTGCACTGCACCCCCTCCTGAGGCGCGGTGCCCAGAACTGAACACATCACTCCCAACGGGATCTGACCAAGGCTCCATACAACTTGAAATGGTTATGGTAGCAAATCACGAGATTTATTTTTCCACACTCTAAACTGCCTCTTCTACTAATAAGGACAAGTCCCTTTAATTTCCTGTCTCCATCTATCCAGTCTCCTGCTCCCAGCATGAACTCTCTTCTGGATTCCTCACAGACAATGAGTCGGGGGAAATAACAGCGAGCCTGGGGCAATGAAACATTTCACCCGGTGATTCCAGCACACAAGATCTGGCCAGTCTGTTGTGTCATCGATGCCAGCTCCACCCCACCCCCCTGCCCCATCTATCACCTCTCCACTGTTGAAGGATTTCACACAGTAATAGTCCACAATAGCTTCATTCTATGGCCCCATTCATAAAATGCAGGCTGTAAATTCACATTTGCTGCTAATTTGCAGCTGATGGGCTCCAGGGAGCTCGATGCAAATTGGTCGGATGCCGGCCGTGAACTTTGCCCCTCTTTTATATCGCGGGAGGCTTCACGCAGGTCACAAAGCCACACAAAAAATAACCAGGACTTCCTCACCTCTGGCCGCTGGACCTTTGAGGGGAAAAGGTCACACAAGGCCCCTTCACATTTACAGCGATAGCAAGAAAGGACTTGCACGACCTCAGGACGTCCCAAAGCGCTTTGCAGCCAGCGGAGCACTTTTTGAAGCGTGGTCACTGTTGCGACGCAGGGCAACAACGGCAGCCAATTCGCGCACAGCAAGCTCCCACAAACAATTAAATAAATGACCACAGAAAACGCTAGAAAAATTCAGCAGGCCAGGCAACATCCGTGGAGGGAGAAATAGAGTCAACGTTTCGGGTCGAAACCCTTCTACAGAACTGAGAGAGAAGGCAGGAAATGAAACAAAAGGCAGTTTAGGGGCTGGGAAATGGGGGAGGGGATGAAAGAAGAGACATTAAGAGATATTCAAGGTGAGACGAGATAGTAATAGGACAGGTAAAGAAACAAACAGACAATTACCCGAAACGTTGACTCTATTTCCAGCGTTTTCTGTTGTTATTTCGGATTTCCAGCATCCGCAGTATTTTGTTATCATAAATAAATGACCAGCTTATCCATTTCTCAGTTGTTGGTTGGGGGATAAATAATGGCCATACACCCGGGAGAACTCCCCTGCTCTTCTTCGAATAATGGCCGTGGGATCTTTTAACGTCCGCCTGAGAGCAGACTGGGCCTCGGTTTAACGTGAAATCATAGAATGGTTACAACACGGGATAAGGCCGTTCGGCCTGTCGCGCCTGTACTGGCTCCTTGCAACAGCACCTCAAGCTAATCCCAAACCCCGTCCTTTCCCCATAGCCCTGCAATTTATTTTCCTTCAGGCACTTATCCAACTTCCTTCTTGAAAGCTACAATTGAATCTGCCTCCACCACCCTTTCAGGCAGTGCATTCCAGATCCTAACCACTCGCTGCGTAAAAAAGTTTTTCCTCATGTCGCCTTTGGTTCTTTTACGAATCACCTTAAATCGGTGTCCTCTGGTTCTCGGCCCTTCCACCAATGGCAACAGTTTCTGTCTATCTACTCTGTCCAGACCCCTCAGTTTTGATTTTGAACACCTCTATCAAATCTCCTCTTAATCTTCACTGCTCCAAGGAGAACAACCCCAGCTTCTCCAGTCTATCCACGTAACTGAAGTCCCTCATCCCTGGAACCATTCTCGTAAATCTTTTCTGCACCCTCTCTAAGGCCTTCACATCCTTCCTAAAGTGCGGTGCCCAGAATTGGACACAGTACTCCAGTTGAGGCCAAACCAGTGTTTTATACAGGTTCATCATCATTTCCACACTTTTGTATTCTATGCCTCTATTCATGAAGCCCAGGATCCCGTATGCTTTTTTAACTGCTTTCTGAAACTGCCCTGCCACCTTCAACGATTTGTGCACATACACCCCTCGGTCCCTCTGTTCATGCACCCCCTTCAGGTTATATTTCTTCTCTTCATTCTTTCTACCAAAATGTATCACTTCGCACTTTTCTGCATTAAATTTCATCTGCCACGTGTCCACCCATTCCACCAGCCTGTCTATGTCCTCTTGAAGTCTATCACTATCCTCCTCACTGTTCACTATACTTCCCAGTTTTGTGTCATCTGCAAATTTTGAAATTGTGCCCTGTACACCCACGTCCAAGTCATTAATATATATCAAGAAAAGCAGTGGTCCTAGTACTGACCCCTGGGGAACACCACTGTGTACCTTCCTCCAGCCTGAAAAACAACCGTTCACCACTACTCTCTCTTTCCTCTCACTTAGCCAATTTTGTATCCATGTTGCCACTGTCCCTTTAATTCCATGGGTTCAACTTTGCTAGCAAGCCTATTATGTAATACTTTGTCAAACGCCTTTTGGAAATCCATGTACACTATGTCAACCACATTGCCCTCATCAACCCTCTCTATTGCTTCATCAAAAAACTCGATCAAGTTGGTTAAACACGATTTGCCTTTAACAAATCCGTGCTGGCGTTTCCTTAATTAATCCATACTTGTCCAAGTGACTGTTAATTTTGTCCCTGATTATTGTTTCTAAAAGCTTCCCCACTGCTGAGGTTAAACTGACCGGCCTGTAGTTGCTGGGTTTATCTTTACACGCTTTTTTGAACAAGGGTGTAACATTTGCAATTCTCCAGTCCTCTGGCACCACCCCCATTTCTAAGGGGGATTGGAAGATTATGGCCAGTACCTCCGCGATTTCTTCCTTCACTTCCCTCAGCATCCTAGGATGCATCCCATCTGGTCCTGCCAGCCAGCCTTTCTAGTGCCTCGTCTTTATCAATTCTCACCCCGTCCAGTATCTCCTCCGCCTCCTCCTTCACTATGTCTATGGCAGCATCTTCTTCCTTCGAAAGACAGCACCTCTGACAGGGCAGCGCTCCCTCAGTACTGCAATGATATTTAAGCACCTTGGGATGTTTTGCTACATTGAAGGCGCTATATAAATGCAAGTCACTGTTGTTGAATGTAGAAAACAGGCATTTAAAGAGTTCTGTCCTAATGTGTTTTGCGCAGAGAGAAAAAATTGGGAAGATTATATATTGCACTAACTTTTGATTGTAATCTCACGCTGTCGCCATACGTTTCCTTTCTGGCTTACACTGCCTGCCCTGGCTCCAGTGCTGGTGTGTATTTCCTTGAGGGAACTGTATTCAGTTAAGGGCTCCGTAACCCGGACTGGAAATAATCATGTGGAGGCTCTTTTACATTGCAGTCTGGGCCCTGGGAGGGCGAGTGCCATGCCAGAGATTCCTACGTATATCATTCTCCTGTAGGACTGTTCGAAGCCAATGAAGTACAGACTGCGTGCACGCGCACAAGCGCGAGTGTGCGAAAGTGCGAGCGTGCAAATGTGAACGTGTGCATGTGAGTGCGCGTGTGCCTGTGAGAGTGTACGTGCGCGCGCGCAGAATGTCCCGTCCCACCATCATGACGCACAAAGCAGGCCGAAAAGAAAAAAAAAATTAAATAGGAAAGAAAAAAGGAAGACTTACATTTATTCTTTCTTTCTTTTCTTTATAAAGCGATTTTCACAACCTCAGGACGTCCCAAAGTGCTTTACAACCAATGAAGTAATTTTGAAGTGTAGTCACTGTTGCAATGTAGAAAAAGCGGCAGCTAATTTGTGCACAGCAAGCTCCCACTAACAGCAATGGGATAATCATCAGATAATCTGTTTTTTGTTGCGTTGATTGAGAGATAAATATCGGCCAGGACACCGGGGATTACTCCCTAAGGAAGGATGTTGAGCCAAGTCAGCGTCAGTGCAGTGGTGAGCCAGGTGAGAAGCACAAAATCTAGCTCAGAGTGGGCCAGCGGAGGAGGCAATTGTCGAGATGGCAGACTAAGATCCACGAGAAGCGGGGGGCAGGGGGGCAAAAGGCATCTCCACTGCCAGACAGTACATAACAGGGAGCGTTTCTGCTCCTTCAGTTGAGAGCAGGTTAGCGATAGAG